>NW_027505710.1:0-163116 GCF_021521415.1 Bidens hawaiensis | reverse complement strand
AACGCAAGAAAGTGATCGCCTATGCCTCTCGTCAACTCAAGATACACGAAAAGAACTACACAACTCACGATCTACAGTTAAGCACCATAATCTTTGCCCTTAAGATATTGAGGCACTATCTCTATGGAGTAAGGTTTATCGTGTTTACTGATCATAAAAGCTTAAAGCATATCTTCGATCAAAAAGAGCTTAACATGCGCCAACGACGATGGATAGAAACTCTCAACGACTACGACTGCGAGATCGTTTACCATGAAGGCAAAGCCAACGTCGTAGCTGATGCCTTAAGTCGCAAGGAACATGAGAAGCCTAAAAGAGTCCGAGCGTTGCATCTAGAACTTCAAATCGATTTACTCGAGAAAATTAGATCTGCCCAAACTCAAGCGATCAATGAAAACCAAATCTCTGATGAAAAACGTAACGGCACCATTGACTCGCTAGTCAAGGGTGATGATCGTATCCTTAGACTCGGTAATAGGATTTGGGTACCAATCGTTGGAGACTTGCGTGAGAAAATTAAGAACAAAGTTCAGAAGTCCAAGTACATGATGCACACCGGTAGTGACAAAATGTACCAAAATCTTAGACCAAACTACTGGTGGAATGGGATGAAAAAGGACATCGCTTCGCATGTTGCGAAATGTCTAACTTGTTTGAAAGTCAAGGCTGAACACTAAAAGCCTTCAGGATTGCTCCAGCAATCCGAACTTCCCATATGGAAGTGGGAGTTAATCACCATGGATTTCATTACCAAACTCACTAAATCGACTCGACAACACAATGCTATTTGGGTTATTGTGGATCGATTAACAAAATACGCACACTTCATACCCATTAATGAGTCATACTCAATGGATAGGCTAGCCCGTATTTATGTGAACAAAATCGTTGCTTTGCATGGAGTACCGCTGTCTATAATTTCTGATCAAGACAGTCGTTTTACATCTCACTTTTGGAAAAACTTCCAACAAGCCTTAGGCACAAAGTTAAACCTTAGCACCGCCTATCATCCACAAACTGAAGGGCAAAGCAAAAGGACAATTCAAATGTTGGAAGACATGCTCCGCGCTTGTGTGATCGACTTAGAAGGAAGTTGGGATGACCACTTACCCCTAATGGAATTCTCGTACAACAACAGCTATCACACAAGTATTCAAGCCGCACCATTCGAGGCGTTATATGGTCGTAAATGTAGAACGCCCGTGTGCTGGTCTAAAACCTGAGACAATCAATTATCTGGACCCGAGATAGTCCAAGAAACCACCGACAATATTCTTCAAATCCGAGAACGCCTTAAGACGGCACGTGATCGCCAAAAGAGTTATGCCGACGTCCGTCGTAAGCCGTTAGAGTTTAATATTGGTGACAAAGTTCTTTTGAAAGTCTCGCCTTGGAGAGGCGTTGTTCGCTTCGGTAAAAAAGGAAAGCTAAGTCCTTGATTCGTTGGACCCTTCGAGGTACTTGAACGAATTGGTACTGTTGCATACCGCTTGCGACTGCCAGAGGAAATGAAAGGGATACACGATGTTTTCCATATTTCGAATCTGCGAAAGTGTTAAGCCGATGAATCTCTTTCAATTCCCTTAAAAGATGTTGAAATAAATGAAAACTTAAAATTTATTGAAAACCGATTCGAATAGAATATTCAAAACAAAGAAATTAAAAAGAAGAACATTGATAAGCGTGAAAGTTAAATGGGACTCACAAAGAGGAACCAAGTATACATGGGAACTCGAATCAGAAATGAGAAAGAAATACCACCACTTGTTCTTGTAAAGCAATCTTGAGGATGAAATTTATTTCAAGGTGGGGAGGATGTAACATCGAGAAAAGTTCGAGTTCAAAATATCAATTTTCCAAAGTCTAGGGACCAAATCTGTCAAAATCCAAACCTGAAGGTTAAATTTGAAATTTTTGTTTTCCTGATTGCGATACGCGATGGGTTGTGTGAAAGCGAGAAGCGTGTCCCGCCACGTGGCCACACGTGGCACACCGTTCGCCCCGTGTCCCGCCACGTGGCCACACGTGGTACGTCGTCCTCCACGTGTCAACACGTGGCACGTCGTCCGCCACGTGTCAACACGTGGCACACCGTCTACCACGTGGGGACACGTGGCAAATCGATGTGATGACTGGCCAGGGATATATCGCGATACGCGATGGGTGCCCAGGAGGCCATCGCGTATCGTGAAGGGTTTCCAAGTTTTACCTATAAATAGCAAGTCCGGGATCTCATAAATCTCATCCTAAAATCAGTGTTCCAATCTCTCTCTAACCTCTCACTAGAAACTCAAAATCATATACTCGACCCATGTTGGAATATATGTTTTAGACCGACGCATCGAATTAATTTATGGGTGAAAAATATATTATTTGGTCTCAACCAAGGGTGGATGGCTTGAAGACCAAGTCATGCTAGACTAGTATAAGTAGATGTTTTTATTCATTTGTCTTGTATGAGTGAGTGTATTGTGTATGTGTGAGATCTAGGGTTTTATCCCTTTGAGAGAGTCTCCTCCTCCAGGATGAGCTCTCCTAGGTTGGATGATATTTCTTGTGTGTGTATGAATGTATGTATGAGTGGTTCATCTTTATGAGAATCATTCGACTAATGATATTATACTACCATTTCTATCTTGTTTGCGTTTCGATTACATGTATGTGTTCATTCTACTTTATTGATTATTGTTAATCGAATTACGTTCTCTCCTAATACATCTCATCCGTCCAAATATCATTCAAGAGTGCATACGATTGCGATTCAATCCTACCCTAGATTCGAGCTCCTTCGTTAATAACGAATATTCACGCTTCCGCACCGGGGCTTGGATTTTGTCAGGTTTCTTAAAATGCTTCGTTTCGACGATTGAGTATATTTGAGTTTAAATTTGTACATAAAATTTTTTTTTTTTTGGTAAAATTTTTGCACAAATTTAGGGGAAGAAAAGTAAAAAAGATTCTAAAAAGTGTGTGTGTGTGTGTTATTATAAAATCTTATTCAAAATTCAAAAATACTTTTACACTCTTTCGCTTAAATCTTGTCGGTTACTTAAATTTGAGAGACATATAATTGTATATGTTTGGTCCTGTTATCTATGGGTAGACATACGGGATAGCCATTCACCTGAAGACTGAAAATGACTGGGGCGTTGTATGAATTGTTTAATTCTTTCGCTTAAAAATATGTCAGTTACTTAATTTAGAGGGACATGTACTTGTACATGTTTGGTCCTTTCATCTACTTGTAGACATATGGGATAGCCATTTTTATCTGAAGACTGAATGTGACTTGGGCGTCTGAGTTTTAAAAATTGTTTTCTTGATAACCACCTGGGAAGTGATATGATTATTCAGTTAAAAGCTTTATATAAGCTAAATGTTTTAAAATGGAAATTTAAACTAACCTTTGGAAGATGATAAATGAACTGATTATGTGTGCCCAACGTGTAAAATTACAGGCTTTTGAACAGTCATTGATATGTATGGTAGCTTTCCATGATACGTAAAAGTTAAAGTGATATAAACTAAATTTGCTAAACTTAATGTGGAGAGTCATTTTTGAAGATTTATGAATGTCTCTAGGTACATCTCTCTGAATGATAGTTAGAAAAGCAACTACGCGGTCATACACGAGCCCGTTACTGTCTTGATCGCCAAAAATATTATGTTTCTATGTTTCTTATTTAAAAAAAAACTTATTATATAACATTTTGTTATTAAAATTCGTATTTCAAAAGCTTAAAGGGTCAAACTAGAACTACATAGGTGGGCATTCAAGTAAGTCCTAAACACTCCGAATGTAAGGCATGTAAGTCCGGACGGCATGTAAATCCAACGTTCAACCTTAAAGCTCAAAATTTTTGTCTGTATAGTAAAAAAAATCTTTTGATCAAGCACTAGGGGGTTGGAGTCAAATTGGGGTGATCTAGGGAAAGCCAAATACGCTTTGATAAGAGATAAGAGGCATCATAGGTCCATCAGTGATGTCCATCTAAGCTTTATGCCTAATTGAACCTATATCGTATCATGGATGCAATGAAAATCATGCTAAGTGTCTAAATACCAACTATCAACCTATCTCTCTATGTCATAATAATACTGAAAATGAATCATTGTGAAAGCGTCTTAATCAATATGATTCCATGTTCGGATCTTTTCATAAAATCTTGGTCGTTTATCGAAACTGAAATTTGATCCCAAATATGTTACAATTTCAAGAAGGACGGGTGGTTAAATTATTTTATTTTGATTTATTCTTTGTCTTTATTCTATTATTCTTGTTTATTATATTTTATATATTTGTTTTATTTTACCTCATGTTTACTCTTCTCGAAACAAATGCGTTAAGGAATCATTTTTAAACATGGATCAGACTTGTGTTAACCTATGTTTTCAGCCCATAAGGTTTTGTCTAGCTTAAAATGTGTTTTCGGCCCAGATTATTTGGCCCAATTGATTATTAAGGTTTGGTGTTCTCGGCCCATCAGGTTTACAGCCCAGGCCAATTTTTGGAGGTTTAAAAGACAAGTTGTGTGTATTATTGGTTATCTTATTCAAAATTTGCATATACTCCTTCTTCCAAACCTCAAAACATCTCTGCCCTATTATTACCATCTCCGATCATCTAAGTTGTTGATTGTTAAAGGTATATGAATCTTGATGGACTTGTTCTCTAGTCACTTTTCAACAGTCTAAGGACTTATTAAGAATCTTTGGTTTAAATGGTTAAGTCGACTACGATATTAGACTGTGATGAATGTTTGCTATATGTGATTGTGTTGTGTAATGATAATTATGGTGTGTTCGGTCATATTATATTTTTTTAAATGTTGCAGGTTCTTCGTTTATGGAGTTTTTGGAAGATGATGTTGTTTTCGAGATGAAGTTCAAGGGTTTTGAAACAGAAGATCTTCAGAGATCTCGGGATCTAGGGTTCTCAGGGATTGTTGACCGAAAACCTTTGGTCAACCAAAGAACCCCTAAAATCAACTGAAATATCAAGGGTTCTTGGTCAAACTTTGACTGAGAACCAATTTAATTAACCGGGAACTCATGTTCTCTGTAGTACAGAATCTTTTAAGAACAGTATTGGAAATGAACTCATCTTATGGACCGAAAACTCTTTCATTAAACAGAAAACTCAACTTATGGATTGAAAACTCAGTTAACTAATAGTAAACTGTTTTTATTGGACAGAAATCAATGTGAATATGATTAATATTAATATAATTTGGACTAATTTTCAAATGAGGACTTATATTGTCTATATTTATGTTTCTAGTCCATGTTCTTTGATCTAGATGTCCATCCGATCTTTTATATATATATATATATATATATATATATATATATATATATATATATATATATATATATATGTTACATTTAATAAATGATTATCTATTTAAATGAACTAATTATTAACTTGACTCGTTTGTTGCAGTCATGGCTGATCAAGCACCTCTGAAGTTCGTTGATACTCATCTCTAGCCATCAAGAAGTTATGTCATCCATACTGGAGGTTCTTGATTCACAGATTCTTTACATTTGTCTCAGGACGAAAGGGAGGTTCTGATGAGATAAGCCATATTCAGACGTCGGATGTGATTGCTTTGACCATGGACTGGAACTACAATTATTTCAAGTTTGTGTTGATGTACCCAAGGTTTCTATATATGATTTTCGACTCGCATTACCCTGACCTAATCAAATCTGTAGAGTTGCTCAATCTAAAGGCCATGGGTCCCAATACGTTTGGGTTGATGAAACAATCAAGGAAAGGAGCTAAAGTGGTTTACAAAGGACTTCATCAGCTGGTCAAGTTTGGAAAATTCGCAGAAACATAGGTTGTCACTACCGGTCCTAGTGCCTCTATTGCTGACTCCGGCTCAGAGTTTCATAGCTGCTTTTGAGATGATTTCTGATGGTGATGATCCTCATAGTTCTTCATTACAACACATGGAGACTGACCACTAGGAACAACAATCAGTTCCTACTGCTAATCAAATAAAATATTTTGAGGCATTCAAAAACACGCTCCAGTCGTCTGCATTGAAGCCTCCTCGATCAGTCATTGCTACACATAATGATGATAATGAAGAAGAACCAGCCACTGAACTCATTCCAAGGAAAAGACAAAAGAATAATCCAAGACCAGGTGTGCTGGTTACTGATACTACACCAACAAGTCAATCAAAAGTTTCTGAGCCCTCAAGTTGATCTAGGTTCGTCTACTGCTGATCAACAAACTCAAGAACAGAAATTTGATGACATTGCACAAGAATTTGAGCTTAAAGACCATATTCAGTCTATCAATGAACCATCCGGATCGTCTGACCCGATTGGTCAACAAAGCTCAAGAACCGCTGACAAAATTACTCATACCCTGGCTATGAAAGATAAATACTTACAAGACAAGTGCAAGGGGTTTGCTATTGAGACTGAACCAGTTGAGTCTTTGAACTTGAACAAGACTCGGTGGTGAAGGATGTGAAAATCCAAGAGCTTGAAGCAAGTAATACTGAGAAAGATACAAAGGCATATGAGCTTCAGGCTAACATGGGTGGCCTTACTACACTATACGTAGACCTCCAACAAAAGTTGATACAGAAGTATGGAGATGAATTTAAATGTGGTGATGATTGTGGTGAGAAGCAACTGGTGACGATCAAGGTAGTGGTTCCAGTGTGCATCTGACTTCAAATAATGATGCTTCTGAGCCATTGGAACAATATATTGCAGCTCCCCCAAAGGCAGCCGAACAAGTTGAGAGGATACAAAAGAATATTATAATGAATAACTCAAATCAAAATGTGGAGTCTTTCGATCACCCTGATAAATTCATTGTTGAATTTAAAAAGGGATTCATTGATAAATATGGTGATCGATTAGGCATCGTGTCATGGGGATTGGATATTGATAAATCTATGTGGTGGATGAAAAGGAAGTCTAGCAAAACTGAATACTACAAGATGATGAAGGACTTTGGGTCATGGACAAAGGTTGACCTAAGTGATTATATCAACGCTCCTTGTCACAACCCCAACAACGATAAGAAGGCTACCAACTTCTGGAACTTTCTAAGGAATCAAGTTGATCAAGGATTCCCAAATATGACTATAGCCAAATTATTTTTGAAGAAAGCCAAAAGGGTTCGAGATCCAAAGACTGGAAAAACCATGGTTAATGTGATGTGGCCAACGACTAAAAAGGAGACACGCATTCCGCTCACCACTAGAATTCCTGATGGGGCGCTAGATGATATGAAGTTCTGGACATACGATGGTGAAATTGCTATGGTTATAATTTGTTTAAGGAATGGACACTTTCGTTTTGTCGATCCTCGCGACCTGTTAAAGTTCGGTGAAAAGGGCATTAAGTTTCTTAGCAATTTGCAAATCATTGCTAAACCATTGTATGAGCCAGCTGCTAAATTGTTTCTTAGCAATTTCCTCTCATCGGGACTTACACGTTTCATTCATACCATAAATTGTTTCTATGCATTTCAGTTTATACGTATGTAAAAACGCTTTTCACCTTGAGTATTAAAAACAGTTTAAAGAAAGAGGGGTCATGATACTCACCTTATAGCGATATGGTCAGCACAATTGTTGGAACACGTATCAATAACAATTAACAGATCTTAGATCTGTATCTATACTATCAATTCGTTTACGGATCTAGCTCGTGATTAACATCAATTCAGTGTTATAAATATGTGAATATATTATCAATAAGTTATCAGTGGTGTTTGTATAATATTAGATGAAGCTTGAGAGAGAGATTGGACATCAATTCGTTAATCCACACAAAACTTATATTAAATTGTGAACAGGAGTTAACTATATATAGAAGGTGATCTGGTTCGCTAACATCCCCTAGCGAACCAGCTTCCCCTTCGTTACATAAATAATCATAGCGAAACACCCCCTAATTCGTTAACATCCCCTAACGAATCAGGAGGGAATACATTACTTGGCTAGTTCACTAACATCCCCTAGCGAACTAGCCTTTAATTTAGCAAACTAGATAATAATAAACATTAATTATTACATTAATTAATAAACAATAACGTTAACGATAAATACAAAGACTCTAGACGCAAAACCGTGCACTAACAGACACCCCCTCGTCTTGAGCTCTTTGTCTTTAACTTATTTGAAGCGCTTTGACTGCCAGTCTCTGCAACTATGAATTCCATGTTCATGACACACACGAACGACTCGTTGGAATTGCATAGCCAGGTCATAATCTTTACAGCGCTCGAACAAAATCTGCTTCCTGAAGAGCAGATCATTGTCGGTCTCTGATAAGTTAACCAACCACATCGGGTCAATTATCTTGATGAGCACGGTCTGCAGTCCTCGACCACGAACAATAACGGCCTCGCCAGTACGATTGTCATAGTACCAACGGTTGAAAGACAGATAAATATCTTGAGGCATCGTCTTCACAGGAACCTGCTTCATCGTCTTTGGCAGCTTCACTTTCAAGACAAGTTTCTTCCAGCCGGTCCTTGGATCAATCTCATCAATGCGCTTACGTCTTGGGACCTGGGGCTTGAAGAATTTGAAGCCATGATTGACCTCGAACAGGAAGTGAAGCCATTGGAACAATATATTTCTGCTCCCCCAAAGACAGCCGAACAAGTTGAGAGGATACAAAAGAATATTATAATGAATAACTCAAATCAAAATGTGGAGTCTTTCGATCACCCTGATAAATTCATTGTTGAATTTAAAAAGGGATTCATTGATAAATTTGGTGATCGATTAGGCATCCTGTCATGGGGATTTGATATTGATAAATATATGTGGTGGATGAAAAGGAAGTCTAGCAAAACTGAATACTACAAGATGATGAAGGACTTTGGGTCATGGACAAAGGTTGACCTAAGTGATTATATCAACGCTCCTTGTCACAACCCCAACAACGATAAGAAGGCTACCAACTTCTGGAACTTTCTAAGGAATCAAGTTGATCAAGGATTCCCAAATATGACTATAGCTAAATTATTTTTGAAGAAAGCCAAAAGGGTTCGAGATCCAAAGACTGGAAAAACCATGGTTAATGTGATGTGGCCAACAACTAAAAAGGAGACACGCATTCCGCTCACCATTAGAATTCCTAATGGGGCGCTAGATGATATGAAGTTCTGGACATACGATGGTGAAATTGCTATGGTTATAATTTGTTTAAGGAATGGACACTTTCATTTTGTCAATCCTCGCGACCTGTTAAAGTTCGGTGAAAAGGGCATTAAGTTTCTTAGCAATTTGCAAATCATTGCTAAACCATTGTATGAGCCAGCTGCTAAATTGTTTCTTAGCAATTTCTTCTCATCGGGACTTACACGTTTCATTCATACCATAAATTGTTTCTATGCATTTCAGTTTATACGTATGTAAAAATGCTTTTCACCTTGAGTATTAAAAACAGTTTAAAGAAAGAGGGGTCATGAAACTCACCTTATAGCGATATGGTCAGCACAATTGTTGGAACCCGTATCAATAACAATTAACAGATCTTAGATCTGTATCTATACTATCAATACGTTTACGGATCTAGCTCATGATTAACATCAATTCAGTGTTATAAATATGTGAATATATTATCAATAAGTTATCAGTGGTGTTTGTATAATATTAGATGAAGCTTGAGAGAGAGATTGGTCATCAATTCGTTAATCCACTCAAAACTTATATTAAATTGTGAACATGAGTTAACTATATATAGAAGGTGATCTGGTTCGCTAACATCCCCTAGCGAACCAGCTTCCCCTTCGTTACATAAATAATCATAGCGAAACACCCCCTAATTCGTTAACATCCCCTAACGAATCAGGAGGGAATACATTACTTGGCTAGTTCACTAACATCCCCTAGCGAACTAGCCTTTAATTTAGCAAACTAGATAATAATAAACATTAATTATTACATTAATTAATAAACAATAACGTTAACGATAAATACAAAGACTCTAGACGCAAAACCGTGCACTAACAGACACCCCCTCGTCTTGAGCTCTTTGTCTTTAACTTATTTGAAGCGCTTTGACTGCCAGTCTCTGCAACTATGAATTCCATGTTCATGACACACACGAACGACTCGTTGGAATTGCATAGCCAGGTCATAATCTTCACAGCGCTCGAACAAAATCTGCTTCCTGAAGAGCAGGTCATTGTCGGTCTCTGATAAGTTAACCAACCACATCGGGTCAATTATCTTGATGAGCACGGTCTGCAGTCCTCGACCACGAACAATAACGGCCTCGCCAGAACGATTGTCATAGTACCAACGGTTGAAAGACAGATAAATATCTTGAGGCATCGTCTTCACAGGAACCTGCTTCATCGTCTTTGGCAGCTTCACTTTCAAGACAAGTTTCTTCCAGCCGGTCCTTGGATCAATCTCATTAATGCGCTTACGTCTTAGGACCTGGGGCTTGAAGAATTTGAAGCCATGATTGACCTCGAACAGGAAGTGAAGCCATTGGAACAATATATTGCTGCTCCCCCAAAGACAGCCGAACAAGTTGAGAGGATACAAAAGAATATTATAATGAATAACTCAAATCAAAAAGTGGAGTCTTTCGATCACCCTGATAAATTCATTGTTGAATTTAAAAAGGGATTCATTGATAAATATGGTGATCGATTAGGCATCGTGTCATGGGGATTTGATATTGATAAATCTATGTGGTGGATGAAAAGGAAGTCTAGCAAAACTGAATACTACAAGATGATGAAGGACTTTGGGTCATGGACAAAGGTTGACCTAAGTGATTTTATCAACGCTCCTTGTTACAACCCCAACAACGATAAGAAGGCTACCAACTTCTGGAACTTTCTAACGAATCAAGTTGATCAAGGATTTCCAAATATGACTATAGCTACATTATTTTTGAAGAAAGCCAAAAGGGTTCGAGATCCAAAGACTGGAAAAACCATGGTTAATGTGATGTGGCCAACAACTAAAAAGGAGACACGCATTCCGCTCACCACTAGAATTCCTGATGGGGCGCTAGATGATATGAAGTTCTGGACATACGATGGTGAAATTGCTATGGTTATAATTTGTTTAAGGAATGGACACTTTCATTTTGTCGATCCTCGCGACCTGTTAAAGTTCGGTGAAAAGGGCATTAAGTTTCTTAGCAATTTGCAAATCATTGCTAAACCATTGTATGAGCCAGCTGCTAAATTGTTTCTTAGCAATTTCCTCTCATCGGGACTTACACGTTTCATTCATACCATAAATTGTTTCTATGCATTTCAGTTTATACGTATGTAAAAATGCTTTTCACCTTGAGTATTAAAAACAGTTTAAAGAAAGAGGGGTCATGAAACTCACCTTATAGCGATATGGTCAGCACAATTGTTGGAACCCGTATCAATAACAATTAACAGATCTTAGATCTTTATCTATACTATCAATACGTTTACGGATCTAGCTCATGATTAACATCAATTCAGTGTTATAAATATGTGAATATATTATCAATAAGTTATCAGTGGTGTTTGTATAATATTAGATGAAGCTTGAGAGAGAGATTGGACATCAATTCGTTAATCCACTCAAAACAGGAGTTAACAATATATAGAAGGTGATCTGGTTCGCTAACATCCCCTAGCGAACCAGCTTCCCCTTCGTTACATAAATAATCATAGCGAAACACCCCCTAATTCGTTAACATCCTCTAACGAATCAGGAGGGAATAAATTACTTGGCTAGTTCACTAACATCCCCTAGCGAACTAGCCTTTAATTTAGCAAACTAGATAATAATAAACATTAATTATTACATTAATTAATAAACAATAACGTTAACGATAAATACAAAGACTCTAGACGTAAAACCGTGCACTAACAGACACCCCCTCGTCTTGAGCTCTTTGTCTTTAACTTATTTGAAGCGCTTTGACTGCCAGTCTTTCAACTATGAATTCCATGTTCATGACACACACGAACGACTCGTTGGAATTGCATAGCCAGGTCATAATCTTCACAGCGCTCGAACAAAATCTGCTTCCTGAAGAGCAGGTCATTGTAGGTCTCTGATAAGTTAACCAACCACATCGGGTCAATTATCTTGATGAGCACGGTCTGCAGTCCTCGACCACGAACAATAACGGCCTCGCCAGTACGATTGTCATAGTACCAACGGTTGAAAGACAGATAAATATCTTGAGGCATCGTCTTCACAGGAACCTGCTTCATCGTCTTTGGCAGCTTCACTTTCAAGACAAGTTTCTTGCAGCCGGTCCTTGGATCAATCTCATCAATGCGCTTACGTCTTGGGACCTGGGGCTTGAAGAATTTGAAGCCATGATTGACCTCGAACAGGAAGTGAAGCCATTGGAACAATATATTGCTGCTCCCCCAAAGACAGCCGAACAAGTTGAGAGGATACAGAAGAATATTATAATGAGTAACTCAAATCAAAATGTGGAGTCTTTCGATCACCCTGATAAATTCATTGTTGAATTTAAAAAGGGATTCATTGATAAATATGGTGATCGATTAGGCATCGTGTCATGGGGATTTGATATTGATAAATCTATGTGGTGGATGAAAAGGAAGTCTAGCAAAACTGAATACTACAAGATGATGAAGGACTTTGGGTCATGGACAAAGGTTGACCTAAGTGATTTTATCAACGCTCCTTGTTACAACCCCAACAACGATAAGAAGGCTACCAACTTCTGGAACTTTCTAAGGAATCAAGTTGATCAAGGATTCCCAAATATGACTATAGCTAAATTATTTTTGAAGAAAGCCAAAAGGGTTCGAGATCCAAAGACTGGAAAAACCATGGTTAATGTGATGTGGCCAACAACTAAAAAGGAGACACGCATTCCACTCACCACTAGAATTCCTGATGGGGCGCTAGATGATATGAAGTTCTGGACATACGATGGTGAAATTGCTCTGGTTATAATTTGTTTAAGGAATGGACACTTTCGTTTTGTCGATCCTTGCGACCTGTTAAAGTTCGGTGAAAAGGGCATTAAGTTTCTTAGCAATTTGCAAATCATTGCTAAACCATTGTATGAGCCAGCTGCTAAATTGTTTCTTAGCAATTTCCTCTCATCGGGACTTACACGTTTCATTCATACCATAAATTGTTTCTATGCATTTCAGTTTATACGTATGTAAAAATGCTTTTCACCTTGAGTATTAAAAACAGTTTAAAGAAAGAGGGGTCATGAAACTCACCTTATAGCGATATGGTCAGCACAATTGTTGGAACCCGTATCAATAACAATTAACAGATCTTAGATCTGTACCTATACTATCAATACGTTTACGGATCTAGCTCATGATTAACATCAATTCAGTGTTATCAATATGTGAATATATTATCAATAAGTTATCAGTGGTGTTTGTATAATATTAGATGAAGCTTGAGAGAGAGATTGGACATCAATTCGTTAATCCACTCAAAACTTATATTAAATTGTGAACATGAGTTAACTATATATAGAAGGTGATCTGGTTCGCTAACATCCCCTAGCGAACCAGCTTCCCCTTCGTTACATAAATAATCATAGCGAAACACCCCCTAATTCGTTAACATCCCCTAACGAATCAGGAGGGAATACATTACTTGACTAGTTCACTAACATCCCCTAGCGAACTAGCCTTTAATTTAGCGAACTAGATAATAATAAACATTAATTATTACATTAATTAATAAACAATAACGTTAACGATAAATACAAAGACTCTAGACGCAAAACCATGCACTAACAACAATATACGTCTACAGCAAGTATGTCTCGTTTATAGTCTGATTCTAAAACTCGGTATCATATAGTTAAGTTTAACATATCCTCTAAACTAAGTTGGGCAACCTAGTCTGAGTATAGATATTGAGTCAGAATCACATCAATAGTCATAGATTGTGACGTTGTAGAATGTCTGATATCCAAAATCGGTTTCGGCACCGTTTTGCGTGTCGAGCAAAGTTGTTCATTTAAGCGTTTCGAAGACAGGTAAGAACACACATATTTGAATAAACATGTTATTTGCTAAAATGACTCAAATTATATAGAAAGATCAGAGTTTAGACATCCATATTTTCAACAGCGCTCGTTTCCGTTTTATACAGACTAAGTTGGAGAAAACGCGCACAATCCACCCGAATTGCCCGAACTTCTTCCAAAATGTTCGGTTTGACTAAATCAATCCAAAAATATGGCATTTGACCATTCTCTTTGCCTTGATATCACAGCATGTTCGTTAAACAGAACGTTGCTAGTTTTATCAGAAATTATATTTGTTTAGCTTTAAAATTAGCACAACTTGTTATCCGAACATGTTTAAATTACGAAAACTTATACACTGGATAATTATTAATTTTAGATTTTATAAAAATATTTTTTAAAATATTAGCTTATTTATTAATTTATAACAATTAATTTTAAATGTTATTTGAAACCGATAACGTGTCCGTTTATACCAACGACACTGGAAAAATCAGATTATTTTTCCGAGTACTTCAAAAAATCCCTGTAAAATTTCCATAACCAAACTTTTTATCTAAAATACCTTCTAGATCAACAAACGATCATTAAAACTTGTTTAAACATGAATCCAGAAACTATAGCTAGGGTTATCCAATTGACCCAAACATTTATGTGTGACCAAACACTACTTTACATGAAATAGCCACAAGTTTTCAGAACTTTCCAAGCTCGTTTGCTATTGTTCATAATAAAACCCAAATTAATACTAAATAGTAATAAAATCACCAAATATTCACAGTTTATCAAAAAATTTCTCATATTTGAACAGGAACCTATTCATATAGTATCCGATGTTCTGAACGTTTTCATGAGCTAATTATAAGCATGTCGCAATCTAGACTCAAATAGCCCCTAAACGAGCTTTACGGCCAATACCTTTGCTCTTCTCGCATGTTTAAGCCTGTTTTCTTGCGTTTCCGGGTTCTTGTCTAGCTAGGTAGTATATCTACGAGTCAAGTATAACACCACAAAGCATGTAACATCAAGAATTAAGCCTTGTAACATAAAGTTTCAGTTAAGATTCCAATTTGAGTTTTTAATCCTTAAAAATGCGATTTAAAACAAAAAAAATTCATGATTCATCTTAGTACTCAAGTTTAGCATCAAAAGCTGTTTTTGTTCTAGTTTGAAAGGTGTTTCATGGTTGATGATCATTTTCTTGTATTAAACCATAATATTTTTTTAAGAGTATGTTTAAACCACATCAAAACCATGTTCTTACCTCAAATATTTGGCAGAGTTTTGTAGAGAAAAGTCTGAACCAGATATGTGTGCAAAGATAGGGATAGGGAATGCTTAAAATAGAAGTAAACTTAGCGTGGGGCCCTAAACACCCCCACCCCCAACCCCCCCCCCCCCACCCCCCAGTTGTTTTTACTTCTATTTTTAGTGTTGATATGATCAATTTTGATTCCGTTTTAGGTGTGAGTTCGTTTTGGCTAAACAAAGTAGTTCAAGTGCTTAAAATATCTTAAAATAAATACGAGTGTTTTTCTCTTTAATATTACAAATTTAAAGAAAATGTATCATCTTATTGTAAAAATCCAAAATATTTTTATAACTTGCTTAAAATATCTTAAAACAAATATTTCATAAGTCTTTTTTTACTTGACAGATGATGCAACGCTTGTTTTGGTACTAGCGTTTGCGTTTAATAAAATCGCATACTATTAACTGGAAATCTTTCCATTTAAATAGTTTTTTGCATACTAGCACTTTAATAGCATTATGTTAGTCACTATTATACATATATTACATATATTTGGCCCCGTGATTCATCCGATTCATAAACAGTAGCGTTCGGTCATTTGTTTAATCTTTGCTTAACAGTTTAGATATGCGTTGTTTTGTCGCGAATGTCTCACCTACGCCACCTATAATATGTCCTAGTTGGATCTAATGGTGGTTATCATTCCCCCAGTTCTGCGATTTGGTCGGACGAGTGTGCGTTATTTAATATTTGTTAACATTTACACTATGGTTTAATTTATTACATGTGACATATGAATCATGTAAAGTTTCTGTATTATATATACAACAAACTTATAAAATGTCACCAACATACATGTTGACAAAAACATATTATTTTAAAGTGTTGCAGGTTGAATCCAATGATACGCTAAGGACAAAGATCACTAGTTGACCATAGGATATTTAAATAAAGAATAATATTTGGTTTATTACAATGTAATGATATTTGTCTTATTATCAAACTATTGTGAACTTACGAATTTATGAAATAAAATATTTATATTGTCACTATTAATAGTGTTACGATCTTATGAGTGATCTCTACATTGCACTCGGGCGTATTCCGCTTAAAACTGGGGTGTTACATTAAGATCATCATCAGTCTTGATGTATTTTGACTTTATTTGCTTAGTAGTCTTCAAAAATCTTCAAAACCTTAAAATGTAATCCATAGCACTAACTTCTTCTGATCGCCAACTTTCTCCATACTTTTCCCCCTTGAGATGAAAGTTTCTTCAATACGAACTACCTGCTTATCATACGCAAACACGTAAAAGTATCCAAACAATTTTCAACATTTTTTAAATAGTCCAACATTTTTAAATTGAGAAACATTAATCCTTTTTTTCCCTTTTTTAAGTAAATTCGAGAAACCCGTGAATAACCGTTAAATATAAATAAGAACTAAATATAAAAAAGCTAACTATATACGTAAGTAGTTTTGTTTGGATCAAATCATTCTTAGATTGGTCAAGGAACACTTTTCATCACACACATATTCAACTAGATCTAGTCAATTGTCTATATTGTTGTCCACTTAAACTCATGTCCTTATTACTTACTTAGATAAATAAGGTTGGCCACAATTTAGGTCGTTGTAATTAAATAGGGGCCACACTTAAAAGCCTAAAAGCCACTTTACCATGCTTCATTATGGTTTTACCTAGTCAAGTCACCCCAACTTTACTTAAAAATTTTGTCATATATCAAAATAATTTTGACATAATATACAACCTACAAACTCTAATATGTCCTTGAGTCCCCTCACAGTAATGAT
The DNA here is from genome assembly GCF_021521415.1 of Bidens hawaiensis. Taxonomy (NCBI): domain Eukaryota; kingdom Viridiplantae; phylum Streptophyta; class Magnoliopsida; order Asterales; family Asteraceae; genus Bidens; species Bidens hawaiensis. The sequence continues at coordinate 146,060 of NW_027505710.1, read as the reverse complement.
TCCTCTCTTTAAAGTGCACGTCATTGACTGAATTTTCTTCATGATGATTTGACTAGACACTTTACATTAACCTTTTGCTAGTGTGCTTTGCGTATTGCCTTTTGGTTTATTTGCATTGAGCATATTGCATTGAACTTTTAAACTTGTGCTTTTTGATTTATTAACTCTTTAAAATCCCTCATGATGGACAATGTACAGACAGCTCCAAAACTCTGGTTAGCGCCACCACACAACATAGGGCTGAGAAAATTCAATCTTCCGCGTGCATCAATATTTTGGTCTACACCATCGCGCATCATAGTACGAAGTATCGCATGGATAAATACATATGCATAATATATATATATATATGGGTAGAGATACTGTATGCTAATGCCTTAGCGTACGATAGTACACGAGACGCTCAAAGGCAAAAGTACTAATGCTCAAAAGACGCTCAACCAAACCCTAAAACGCTTAGCCAAAAACCTAAAACGCTCAAAAACAGTTTTCGTGAAAAAAAGTGAAAAATTTATCGAGTAACCATCCAAAACTGTTTGTGAACCAATGATTAATTGGATATGTATTGTCGATTCCGAGATGTTTGGATATGATTTCATGGATCGATTTTGTGAAAAAATGGATTCGCGTAGCTATTGCGCATTAAGGTATTATTGTATTGGATCTTTTCCATATATATATATATATATATATATATATATATATATATATATATATATATATAGGAAGGTTAGAATCAAAAGAGAGTTCAGGTGACGTTACAATCAATGGTGGTTCATGATGACGACAAGATTGAAACAAGAATATTAAGATCCTTAGTTTTTCCTTCGCTATTTCAAGACTCTTTAACAGGTTTGAAACATTGTTTGGTAAGAATTAGTGTGCAAAAATTAGATGATTTAAAAAAAACTATTTTTGGAAACGGAAATATTTTTGAGAATGGATGTGAATAATTCTTTTTGTGGTTCTTGCTTTCCACTAATGTAGAAAATTTTTATAACATTCTTGCTTCACAATTCATCGTTATCCATCAACGGTATCTCATATTGCAAATAAATCATCTTCATCAATCTTTAGCTTCTTATTCTCCAATTCATTAGCAAAAAGAATACGTGCAATTCAATTAGGTGATTATAAAAAACAGCAAAACACTAAATGATCATTGTAAAAAGGAGATTAGAAGTGAAGGTGTAGAACAAAAGATCCAAAAATCAAGGGAATATAATAATTATATTTACCTACGTAAATACCTTAGATTATAAAAAAAATCTGTAGACCAACATGTATGGTGTTTTTTTTCATACAATAACACAATGAACATTCATAAACTTGGATTTTGAATTTATCTATCCTAAGAAAATCACAATTATTAATTATAGATTTATAGTTTTCATATATAATATAACTCATTAGATGTCATTGTATTTTAGTTCTTCAAATATTGTTTGTAGTTTTCTATCATTGTGTTTTAGTTATGGATATTTTCATGGTGTGTTTTACTAACGACTTAAAAACAAATATAATGTATTGTGTTTAAGTTCATCATGTTCAACATATTGCGTTTTAGTTTATCATGTTAAACATTTAGTTCATGAAGTTTTTCAAGAATGTTCTTAATGTTTTGCTTAAAATCTTATAGAGGTAGGGTACCAAAAAAAAAAACATTTAGTATTGCGTTTTAGCGGCCCAATCACATTCTCACATCCTTCGGCTATAAATACCCTCTCAACCTGCATGAGGTATATATATTCACTCTCCACTATCTACTTTCAATACTTTAGTACTTTCTCTACAACAGAACTGTACTTATTCTCACGCCGGAGGGTGGTTACGGGAAGACCCCCATTCTTGACCTTCCCGTAACGAGCTCACGGTGTCTGTTTTGCAGGTTCTGGTCACTGGACTTTGGGAAGTTGTGCTCATATCGTGTTGGTTGTTGTTGTATCCTACCCCGGTTGACTCATTAGATCCAGGACCCGTATAGGGGATCAGATCAGTGTTTCTTCATTGGCGCCATCCGTTTTGGTGTTAGAAGTGCACAAGTTTTTGTTGGTTTTTTGGTTCGTACGAAATGAGTAAGCTTCCCGAATGGCCGACGGAAACTCCTATACCAGTTTTGCGTATCACTGACACTAAAGCACCTGTAGGCTTTGCTTCGAGTGTCTTTGAACATATCACGGCACCTAAATGTTCCACTCCAGGTGACTTCGGATACACCACGGCGCTAGCAGGCCCTACTCCAACAGACCTAGGGCATGTCACGGCGCCAGGAGGTTCCAGTCTCGGTAATATGGGTCGAATTACCAGAGAAACTCGTCGAATTCACTAAGAATTAGGTCCAGAAGATGATTCTGACGGCTCTGAGTCGGCGAGAACTCATCGTCGTAGTTCCAAAGCTAGATGACCCTTGTCTCCGGATGAGTGGTTCCGTATCAAACAAGAAAATGTTATGTCAGAGTATGAGCGTAGAGTGCGTGAAGAGCGACTCCATGCTCGTACTCTAAATTATGATGAAACTCCTAAGAAGTCTCTTTCACCTCCTCCGACAGCGAGGAAAAGCCAGAGCCGTCACATAGTTCAGACGCAAAGAGACCCTGAAGAGATTTGGAGGAAGCGTGACTGTCCTCGCATGGTCATGCAGGTACCATCCTACTTGATGAGTATGACAGTTACGATCCATCATACCGTCCAGGAGATGTCAGTTACTACTGCAGTGATAGCCGACTTTACTTGCGTGAAGGAACTAGCCTTCCGCAGGCGGTAGTTCGCCATGCGGGTTATCACAGCGATGCTGAGGAGGATTTTTCTAAGCCATACAGTCTGGCTGCTTTCGCTGAGAAATCAAAGTTCATTGCACGAATTGCAACTGTTGCATTTCTGATCAATGCGAAGATCCCAACTTATGCAGGGAAATACAATGGGATGACTGATCCCAGCGATCATTTACTAAATTTTGTGGCTATTGGAGGAGTCAGTGGTTGGACTCTTCCATACTGGTGCCACATGTTCGCATTAACTTTTACCGGCGCAGCGCGAGAGTGGTTTGAGAAACTTCCAGAAGGACAAATCAAGAACTGGGATGACTTTGTTGCTAAATTCTCACAGCACTTTAGTCAGCAGAAAAAACAAACTCGTGATTCGTCCGAAATATTAGACGTTGTTAGGCGGAATAATGAGTATATTGAAGACTTCATTACACGTTTTAACAACGAAAGTCTTAATATCGGCGGAGTGAGTGAAGATAGGTTGCGGAGAGCTTTCCTCAAAAATGTGAAAAATGATGAATTGATTTGGACGCTGACTGGAAGGGATAGTATGCCCACGTCTTAGAATGACATTATGGCCGCAGCGAAATTGTTTGCAAGGACTCAGGAGACTTTGGCAACCAGCAATCCGAAACAAAACTTAAAAGTCAAATTCCAGAACCCGTGGCTGAATAAATAGGCGAAAAGGGACCATTTGGTCTAGACTCCAACCGTTCGCGGAAGCGTCTTAATCATTCGATGCCAGATCTCTGATTGGCAATAAAAACAAAGCGGGTCACTCAACTTGAAACTCCAACAATTGGACTCCACTTTTAAAGACCCCTGCTGAAATCCTCACTACGGAGAACGTTAATTTCAGGAAACCACCGCCACTCAAAAGGAGATCATTCCTTGATGCCAAGAAACACTGTTTGTTTCATGACGACATCGGTCATAATACGAACGAGCGTACAACTTTGAAAAATGAAATCGAGGCGGCTGTGAAATCAAGGAAACTTTGTAACATCCCGAAATTTCTAAGAATAATATTTAATATATTATTTATTTACGATGGAAAATTTTACTTGAGTTAGTAGAGAATTAATAAAATAATAAGGATGGAAGGATAAGTAGGCTAATTAGATGGAGTTAATTATGGATCAAAAAGGAAATAGGGGCCTAACGTCTATGGGCTTAAGGGAGTATAAATACCCCTAAAAACCCTAATCCTTTCCATTTTCATACATCTCCACACCATAGCCTCCACCATCAAAACACACACTTAACCCAATTCCCGTTTTTGAGAAAACCACCCACAAAGACACGACAATTCCCGGATATATAGCCGTCGGATCGGTCTCAAATTTTAACTGAGTGTTAACGGTATATAAATGAAGATTCCCACCGATTAGATCTTCGATCAGGGGTCGGGAAGTGTTATTTTTATTAGAAAAACCGTAGCAGCTCAAAATGAGGATTTCCGGCCACTGTTTCACTATTCCGGCGACTGTAGCGGCGGTTTCCGGCAAAGGTGAGCTGATGGGTTTGTAGATCTGGGCAAGACGGTTCCGTGGCCGCTTGAATCACTAAAATCAGAGTTCGTTTGATATGGTTTTGAGCATATCGAGTGATTTCAAACAAAAACCTCAAAAGTACGTTTTTGTTAAAAAGGTTTACTTTTCATGAACGGATTTACATGAAAATTAGTAGGATGATAGATCGGGTCTAGAAAAATCGTAAAGTTGCAAACTTGAAGATTTAAAATGGACTTAACGAACTCATGGCTATGTACGGCTCGCTTAAAATAAACCGTAGATCTAGTATTGAATGTTTTTAGCTTAAAGGTCCAAACTTTATGCTTTTCCGGGCCAAGTTTTACCCGATATCGATCATGGGAATGTTCACGGGGTTGGTTAATATCATATCAAGGGGTTAAACGTTAAAACGAAGATGATTATGGGGGTTGAGAAAGAACCCGTAGCTGCTGTTGTTAACTTCGCTGCTTAAGTTCGCTTGCTTCAAGTTGGCCACATATTAGTTTGATGCTGCATGTTAAGTTCGCCTACGGATAAGTTTGCCTACATTAAGTTCGCTTATATCTAAGTTCGCTTAAATCTAAGTTCGCTTATATCTAAGTTCGCTTATATCTAAGTTCGCTTATATCTAAGTTTGCTTAAATCTAAGTTCGCTAATATCTAAGTTCGCTTATATCTAAGTTCACTTATATTGAGACCCGGATACATGGCGACTTGTATATGTAGACATATATGTGTACATACGTGATGGTTAGCACTGTAAGGACAAAAGAGATAAAATACAATAAAGTTAAAATAAAGGGGAAACCATTAAAATACTAAGTAGAAGTAATCTAACACTAGGTCGTTAAATTAGATCAAATTTGTATTGATACGTGTAACTTATACAGTCAGCCGAGCTCAGTTGAAGAAGGGATTAACTATTGGAGAAAGAAGCAGAGTTCAGGTGAGTTTCTAGCCCCATTTTCCTTGTTATGTTTTCGGGATTGTGTGCATACTCGATGTGAAGTGTGAATACACTTACCTTAATTGGTAAGGTATGCTATAGATGTTATATGAGGTAGCTATTATATAATGCTTGTCGGTGCGTGAACGATCTTCGAATATTGCACGTATCGCCAAGGATAGTGATTTTCAAGTGGTTCTTAGTGTGTGTAAATGTTATGATGTTACTTGGTTATTATGTAAATGATGTAATGTTATGAAGTGTGTTGTAGACAAGTAAAGGTAGAGTGTGTTAGAAGTGGCAAGAGTCTAGTAAGAGTATTAGTGGCATGACGGTAATACGTGGTAGGGTAAGCCTATACGTGACTTCGTTATTAAAGTGGCAAAGTGGCATAACGTTATACGTTATTAAAGTGGCAAAGTGGCAAAGTGGTAGGGGTAAATAAGAGGTTAAGTGGTAAGGCGAGCAGGTTAGATAGTGGACTACGTGTCTTCAGATACGTATATGATGCATGTAGTGGTTGTATGATAAGTTGCTTGATTAACTAGGACTCACTCAGCGTAGCTGACTTTTAGTATGCACGCAGGTGTGCTGATTATAGAGTTAGCATGAGGATGGCACATGGCATGGATTGAACGGCTGGCATCTGAAGATAGAAGAAAAGATGTTTTAAATATAATGATTTGTGTTATGGTATCAAAGAAAATATATAATGTTATGTAACGAATGATTGATGTTTTATATTCCGCGAAAAGTTTTAAGTAACTCTGATTGTAAGAACTGTGTTTATGAGTAAATCCAAAGTTAAAGTAGGCTGCCGGGAACGGTGCCTTACAAGTTGGTATCAGAGCAAAGTTCGAGAGATTTAAACATCCTACATGCTTAGACTCAAACAGAGAATGGAATTTAAGTGAGAAAAGAAATAAGATGCCAGTTCAAGATAGCCATGTGTCACTCAAGCAAGCTCAGTAACAGTAAAGTATGTTAAATAATGTATAAGGATGTTTGCTTAATTGTTAAAGGAAGGATATATGCAGGTTAGGGATAGGATTTCTTGACTGTTTGATTGATTAATTGTTTAAAAGTAGAAACTAGCACAAGTGAAATCACAAAGGGAAGTATGTAGAACCTGAGGAGTAATGCAAATAGTTAATTACACTTGATCAACGTCATTAACTACTTACCTTACGAATCATGTGCTAAATAATTCCTAGAGAGATAACGTTCGTGTTTCCTTAGAGATAAGATAGATGACTGCTACAAAAGAGACGAGCACGAGGAGGACGTACTGGACGCTGTGGTACGACACGTGTCAACCAGGCACCCTTTTGAAGAATGTGTGGCAGAGCGATATACGAAAGTAGTAGGACTCAAACTGTAGGGAGTAATGAAGAAGGATCACGCTTGGAGCCTGTAGTCAGATATGCTAAGAGAGTTGCCAAATTGTTACCAAAGCATCAAAGGAATCCCCTGGAAGGACAAGACGAGAATTGGTACATCGAGGGCCTCATGGATAAGCTACCTTAATAGCTAAAACACATGAACACCGCCCGGTGACTACTAGTCGGGAGTAAAAAGGATGACCCAGAAAGCAAAGACGATTCAATAAAGTTCGTGAATATAAGAAGTGTTCCATTTACAAGGAATAATCCCCGAAACCTCTTTAAGGAGGGAAGACTTGTATCATCCTGAAATTTCTATGAATAATATTTAATATACTATTTATTTACGATGGAAAATTTTACTTGAGTTAGTAGAGAATTAATAAAATAATAAGGATAGAAGGATAAGTAGGCTAATTAGATGGAGTTAATTATGGACCAAAAAGGAAATAAGGGTCTAAGGTCTACGAGCTTAAGGAAGTATAAATACCCCTTAAAACCCTAATCCTTTCCATTTTCATACATCTCCACACCATAGCTTCCACCATCAAAACACACACTTAACCCAATTTCCCGTTTTTGAGAAAACCACCCACAAAAACACAATGATTCCTGGAGATCTAGCCGTCGGATCGGTATCAAATTTTAACTGAGTGTTAACGGTATATAAATGAAGATTCTCACCGATTAGATCTTCGATCAGGGGTCGGGAAGTACGAGTTTTATCAGCAAAACCGTAGCAGCTCAAAATGAGTATTTCCGGCCACTGTTTCACTATTCCGGCGACTGTAGCGGCGGTTTCCGGTGAAGGTGAGCAGATGGCTTTGTATATCGGGATGAGACGGTTCCGTGGCCACTTGAATCACTCAAATCGGAGTTCGTTTGATATGGTTTTGAGCATCTCGAGTGATTTCAAACAAAAACCTCAAAGGTACGTTTTTGTTAAAAAAGTTTACTTTTCATGAACGGATTTACATGAAAATTGGTAGGATGATAGATCGGGTCTAGACAAATCGTAAAGTTGCAAACTTGAAGATTTAAAATGGACTTAACGAACTCATGGCTATGTACGGCTCGCTTAAAATAAACCTTAGATTTAGTATTGCATGTTTTTAGCTTAAAGGTCCAAACTTTATGCTTTTCCGGGCCGAGTTTTACCCGATATCGATCATGGGAATATTCACGGGTTTGGTTAATATCATATCAAGGGGTTAAACGTTAAAACGAAGATGATTATGGGGTTGAGAAAGAACCCGTAGCTGCTGCTGTTAACTTCGCTCCTTAGGTTCGCTTGCTTCAAGTTGGCCACATATAAGTTCGCTGCTGCATGTTAAGTTCGCCTATGGATAAGTTCGCCTACATTAAGTTCCCTTATATCTAAGTTCGCTTAAATCTAAGTTCGCTTATATCTAAGTTCGCATATATCTAAGTTCGCTTATATTGAGACCCGGATACATGGCGACTTGTATATGTAGATATATATGTGTACATACGTGATGGTTAGCACTGTAAGGACAAAAGAGTTAAAATATAAAAAAGTTAAAATAAAGGGGAAACCATTAAAATGCTAAGTAGAAGTAATCTAACACTAGGTCGTTAGATTAGATCAGATGAGTATTGATACGTGTAACTTATACTGTCAGCCGAGCTCAGTTGAAGAAGGGATTAACTATTGGAGAAAGAAGCAGAGTTTAGTTGAGTTTCTGGCCCCGTTTTCCTTGTTATGTTTTCAAGGCTGTATGCATACTTGATGTTTAGTGTGAATATACTTACCTTAAGTGGTAAGTGTATGCTATAGCTGTTATACGAGGTAGCTATTATATAATGCTTGTCGGTGCGTGAACGATCTTCGGATATTGCACGTATCGCCAAGGATAGTGATTGTCAAGTGATTATTAGTGTGTGTAAATGTTATGATGTAACTTGGTTATTATGTAAATGATGTAATGTTATGAAGTGTGTTGTAGACAAGTAGAGGTAGAGTGTGTTAGAAGTGGCAAGAGTCTAGTAAGAGTGTTAGTGGCATGACGGTAGTACGTGGTAGGGTAAGCCTATACGTGACTTCGTTATTAAAGTGGCATAACGTTATACGTTATTAAAGTGGCAAAGTGGCAAAGTGGTAGGGGTAAATAAGATGTTAAGTGGTAAGGCGAGCAGGTTAGATAGTGGACTACGTGTCTTCGGATACGTATATGATGCATGTAGTGGTTGTATGATAAGTTGCTTGATTAACTAGGATTCACTCAGCGTAGCTGACTTTTAGTATGCACGCATGTGTGCTGATTATAGAGTTAGCATGAGGATGGCACATGACATGGATTGAACGGCTGGCATCTGAAGATAGAAGAAAAGATGTTTTAAATATAATGATTTGTGTTATGGTATCAAAGAAAAGATATAATGTTATGTAACGAATGATTGATGTTTTATATTCCGCGAAAAGTTTTAAGTATCTCTGATTGTAGAACTATGTTTATGAGTAAATCTAATGTTAAAGTAGGGCTGCCGGGAACGGGGCCTTACAAACTTGGATTTGGTCAAGGGTGCAAAACTAGGGACTGGTAAAGCTCCCGCAAGAGATAACCAGGGCCCGCCCAAAAATCAAGTCAATGACCTAAATGTTCATATGATTCAAGGCGGATACAAAGTTGGAGGAAACAGAAGAAAGTGCTATGAGGAAGGATGGAAGAATGAGCATGTGATTTTTCCATGAATAAAAGGAGGTCCTTGCAACAAGAATCCTTTGATTATCACTGCTCATTTTGGCCATTATCGCTTACAGTACGTTTTCTTTGACACTGGTAGCACGTCGGATATAACGTACAAGCAATGCTTTGACCAGTTAGATGAGGAAGATAAGGAGAGATTGAAACCCATTCATGCTCCTGTATCTAGATTTGGAGGCGAGGTGATGCACCCGTGAGGGGTGATATCCTTTCCAGTCACTCTAAGTGACGGAATTCACTCAAGATCCGAAGAGGTTGAGTTTTTTGTTTTACCAGCAACATCAAAGCACGACATTATCCTGGGTCGAGAAGTGATCGGTGACTTTAATGCCCATCCTTCTACAGTGCACGGTGCAGTGGGAGTTCCAACTCGCACTGGTGTGGCTATCATTCATGTCAAATCGCCATTGCTTCGTGACTGAAAGTTCAAAACCCAGCAATGTTCCGAAGCTATATCGGGGGACTGAACCCGAGAAATGGGTATTAAACAAGAAGTTCCCGGATCGAACTGTAACAACTGGACTTGCTATCTCTGAGATAGTGAGGACATTTTTAAAGCAGTTGCTGACAAAAAATGTTGACATCTTCGCGTGGTAGCCCGCGGACATGACCGATAGTGCAGAAGAAGCGTAAGATGGGTCCGGAACAAACAAAAGCAATGAACGAGCAAGTTTAAGACCTCTTACATGATGGAATCATCCGCCCAATCCAATACCAAACTTGGGTCCCGAATCCAGTCATTGTTCCCAAAAGTAACGGGACTTGGTGGATGTGCATAGATTTCAAGGATATGAACAAGGCGTGTACCAAGGACTGCTATCCATTGCCAGAACTCGATCTCAAAGTTGATGCTGTAGCCCCATTCAAATTCAAATGTTTCGTAGATGCTTACAAAGGCTATCATTAAATCTGCATGGCGGCGGGTGATGAAGACAAGACAGCGTTTCGAACAGACCAAGGCACATTCTGCTATAAGATGATGCCATTTGGTCTAAAAAACGCGAGGGCAACATATTAATGGTTGATGGATGAGGCATTTAAGAAACAAATTGGTCGGAACATGGAAGTTTACATGGATGATCTCGTGATCAAAAGCATTGAAGAAGATCAGATGTTGAGAGACATCGAAGAAACATTTGAGACTCTGAGAAGCATCAACATGAAATTGAATCAAGCCAAGTGTTTCTTCGGGATGGAGGAAGGAAAATTCCTAGGAGTGATCGTTACAAGTGTGGGTTTTAAGGCCAACCCGGATAAAGTCCAGTCAGTAGCCCGCATGCCTTCCCCTTCGTCCCTTAAGGAAGTCTTACCCGTTCTTTTCAAAAATGAGAAATTACCTCAAGAAGGCACATTTCAAGTGGACCGCGGAAGCTGAACAAGCATTCCTGGAGATCAAACAGTGCTTAATGGAGTTACCTACCCTAATAGCACCACACGCGGGTGAACCTCTGACACTGTATTTATCAGCAACTGACATCGCCATTGGGGTCGTACTACTGACAGATAGAAAGAACGTCCAAACACCAATCTATTAGTCAGTAGGACGTTGACTGACCCAAAACTAGGTACTCAATGCTTGAAAAACTGGTTCTGGCGTTAGTCTATGCTGCCAGGCGACTCTGTGGGAATTTCCAAGGTCATCCCATTAACGTGCTGACAGGATACAAACTCAAGAATGTGCTAAGCAAACAAGAATTTTCTGGGCGATTGGTAAAATGGGCCATCGAATTGGGTGAACACGCGATTTAATACAAACCCAGACCAACAATTAAAGGGCAAGTGCTGGCTGACTTTGTCACAAATGTTCTGCAGCATAAAGAAAAAGAATGCTTAGTTGAACAACAGCCGCAAGTACCTCCGGAACAAGGACATGTCTGGTCATTGTTCACGGACGAAGCATCCAGCAACGAGGGATCTGGCGCAGGCCTCAGGCTAGTCATTCCCGAGGGCCATGAGTTTACTTACGCCATCAAGTTAGACTTCAAGAGTACTAACCACGAGGCAGAGTATGAAGCCTTTTTGGCAGGCCTAAGGATAGCTAAGAAGCTTGGGGTAAAACACCTTGAAGCTCGGGTGGATTCGATGTTAATCGTGGGACAGATCAATGGTACTTATAAAGAAAAGAACGACGTAATGGCTTCATACGTGTCACAGGCGAAAGATTTAATCCTCCAATTCTCTTCATGTAAAGTAATTCACATAAAGAGATGCGAGAACAAATCAGCAGATGCCCTTAGCAAGTTGGCTTCAAAAAATTTTGAGCACTTTGCTAAGGACATTCGCGTTGAAGTTTTGGATCGCCCGTCCGTCCCGAAAAATCAAGTTTTGGTAATCCAAACTGGCGTAGACTCCTGGATGACACCAATCATGGCTTACTTGTCGTTAGGAGTTTTGCCAGAAGAGAAGGTCGTGGCTCGGAAGATAAAACACAAGGCCTTTAACTATCAGATGACCGATGGTGTTTGGTATCGACGTTCCTTCCTCGGACCACTACTTAGATGCGTGGATGCCGAAGACGTGAACTACTTAATCAAAGAAGTTCATGAAGGCATTTGTGGTCTTCACGCAGGCCCAAGAATGGTCGTAGTAAAACTTATGAATGTCGGATACTACTGGCCGGAAATGCATCTGGACGCTGTGCAGGAAATCAAGAAATGCGATTCTTGTCAGCGTTATGCTCCCAACACAATACGACCAAAGAACGAACTCAATCCAGTCACTTTCGCTTGGTCGTTCCAAAAATGGGCTATTGACATCATGGGACCTTTTCTAGAAGCCCCGGGACGTGTCTAATTTCTAATCGTGGCCATTGATTACTTCACTAAGTGGGTGGAAGCCCAACCAGTCGCATCCATACTGCATCAAGTGTCAAGAAATTCCTTTGGGAATTCATAATATGTCTGTTTGGTCTTCGGCTGGAACTTGTAAGTGACAACGGTACTCAATTTGCGGATAGCGGGCTACAAGAATGGTTGAAGGAACTTCAAGTTTCTCATATATTCACATTTGTGGCTCATCCGCAAGCGAATGGTCAGGTTGAACAAACCAACCGGACAATCAAAGAAGGGATAAAAGCTAGGTTAGGCACTAAACGCACCGGCTGGGTCGACGAATTGCCCCATGTACTATGGGCCTTCCGTACTCAGAAGAATTCAAGTAATTCTGAAACGTCGTTCAACTTAACCTATGGCACCGAGGCCATGATTCCGGCTGAAATCGGGGTTCCATCCGCATGAACTCTATTGATAGATGATAACGACAACGAGTTACGGATGAACCTCAACCTCTTTGAAGAAAGGAGGGAATTGGCATCGATCCGCTAGCATAGCTATAAACGCCAATTGCAGAAATATTATGACGCGCGGGTCAAAAAATGCATGTTTGATGCGGGAGACTTTGTCTTCCATAATAACGAAGCTTCCGACCAAGAGCCCCCAGGCAAATTGGCCCCAACCTGGGAAGGCCCCTACAAGGTTAAACAAGTTTTATCCAAGGGTGCTTACAAGTTAGAAAAATTGGAAGGGACTGAGGTCCCTAGAACTTAGAATGTGGCACAGCTAAAGAAATGCCACATTTAACAAGACATGTTTTTTACTTTTTATTTTTGGCATGCGCGCCTAATAGACTAGTGAAGGACATGTAAGGTCATTTCTTGTAATTTCGTTCGACTTATGCCTTGTTTATGAAAGTCTGTTAATTCCATATTCTGTTCTTATGCAATAGACATATTCTAGAACGCGTACCAGATGAAATTCATACGTCCAAACAGAAAAAATGATGTAATCCTTTATTGACAAATAAGAAGATCCTACAACACTTATATTATGAGAATAAGACAAATTGTACCGGATGAAATAAACTTCTTATAAATGTACAAACGGGATTACAAAAAGACGTCAATTACAAAGAAGACAGACTTATGCAAAAATACAAGACTACAATTATCATACAGCATCTTTGTCTTCTTCTTGATCATTATCCTCAATCGCAAGGAGCTCCTTCAACTGTTCCACTCCATCTTCTTGATCCGCAAGCTCGACGATTTGATCTTCAATTGAGAACTTCAAATTGTCAAAAATCTTCGTCTTCTCATCAAGAATTTTGGAAGTGTCCTGGCCGTGCAAAACGTATTCCTCGAGAAGTCGGTTTTCTTCAGCAAATTTGAAAGAAGACGCGATCAGAAGTGTGGCGAGACATTTTCCAAGCTCATCGCTCTCCCGGACGTGGGCAATGACATGTTAACATAAAAGACATAAGCAAGCTTTTTAGGCAAAACTGTTATCTACAAAGAATTTTAAGGAAAGTGAGAGTTACGTTGGGAACTCCTTACGCCAACAACCATTTTTTATCCGCCTTGGGTCGGATAAGTTCCATCTTGTGCTCGGCACAGTCCATGTCTTGCTCCTTGTTCTTAGCAGCAAGAGTGGCAAGGCGTTCATCTTTGGCGCCTGACTCATCCTTCAAAGTCTTAATAAGCTCATCACGCTCATCCAGTTGTTGCTGGAAAGCAATTTTGGCTTCCTCGGCAACAGACCGGCGAGCTTTCTCCGCCTCCAGTGCTGTCTTGGCATCCGCCAACTATCGTTCGGCATTATCAGCAGCCAGGCGGTTGTCTTTGGCCTCCTTCTCCGCCTGGGTTGCCCTAATTTCCAAATCCTCCCACTCTTCATTCATGCCCAGCCAGTCTCGACATAATTCTTGAGTAGTAGAGACAGTGTTGGCTAGGCTATAAGAGTAGGAGTTCAATAACTCTTGGCGCACACGCGCGCGCTGACATTCCCTCTCCGCATGAGGAAGACCCCCCTACAGATATAACATGCAAACATCCGCATCAGAAAAGTTGAATCTTGGAGTAAGGACCAATGAGGATGGTGCATCGACGAGTCTTTCCCATGCTGTGACGAGGATGCTTGCAAGCCACAACCGTAGGCGCTAACCCCTCCTTGATCCCTAAAATGATAGAAAATTTGGAAGGGCGAAGAAATGATGGGGTCTTTAAGGTTCCCATCTTTCTTACCCCTAGAAGGAGGGGTATCTGCGATAACAACTGGCTCCTGCACACCTGTCGGTGGAGACGTAGGCGTTGTAGCATATAGCGTCGACTTCCTTGGACTTGACAGGTCCTCAGAATATTTCTTCAGGAATTTTGCAAAGCAACATGTTTATATCAGTAACATACTTCAAAAATAAAAAGCAACTATTAATGCTTAAAAATTATTGAAGTCACCTAAAGAATCATCGGTGGGTGCAAGATGTTGAAGACAAGCTGCTAGCTTCTTCATCTTCGGATTCTAGGCAACGACAGCCTTGGTGGATGATACCTTTTGCTTTCCAGACGCCTTAGAAGCACCCGCATCAGTGGTTTGATGTACACCTTCAACGATGACATCGTCGACAGCTCGATGTTCATCCTCGGGAGTGGCGTCAACAACTTCATCACCCGCCACTTTGCTAGTGGTTGGGTTATGGTTCCGCTTTCGATTCAAACAACTTCATCACCCGCCACTTTCAAAGTGTTAGTAGCATCAACTGATAGCCTTTCTTCACGGGATGATGACTCCTCGCTAGACGAAAGAAGTACTATCAACCCGCTAGAAGTAGCAGCATTAATGGGTCGGGGTTTCAAAATTCCCTCACCTTTCTCAGCAAACTCCCCGCCTTTGGCAAACATCGCCTCAGAAACCACGGGTTCCGAGCGTAGCGTGGCGGGGAACAAAAAATTGCTGCGGGTACGCTCAAGAATGAGCGCGTCCTTTGAATCTATAGGACGACGCACCATTAGACCTTCCTCATGGTCTAGAAGCGTGCTAAATATGGAGCCCTCACCTGCATATATAAAAAGAACATTCAGAATTTAGGTGGAACCCTAAAAAAGCAAAGATAAACTTACTTTTATTGGGCTTCTCATAATAGGGCTCCAGATCTGGAAACAGCCATAAACGACTCATCTTAGCGGCCACCAACGCTCCCTCATGTATTGCACGCATGGGAGTGGCCATTTGGGTTAAAGTTTTGAACCACGAGAGGTTCACTTCTGTAGTTGCATGAACCACAGGTAACCTTCTTCGGCTTTTTGATACGTCATCTCGAATGGAATGATGTCTTCCCGAACCCAGAAGAACTTGGTTTCCATTCATTGAGACTCCCGTACCACTCAGTACCGATGGTACCCTTCCCTATGGTAGACCAACTATATGTAACACCCCGTAACCGCAGCGGAAACGTAAACGGGATGCAACAGACACATCTGATATCAACAGCATTGCTTATAAAGAAAACACCACTACATTAATTTACATCATATTACATTGTTCTGAGTTTAGTTACCGTCTAGGCGATAGCACATAAGTTTTACCAACGTTACATTAACATAATTAATACAAAATGATCACTAAGCTTCCACAAAACACGCATCATCAAGCAGGTAGCACTTATTCCAGTTTGGGAGTACCTAGAAAACATGGAAAGAAAACGGGTCAACTACGAATAGTTGGTGAGTTTCACTAATTTAAGTAAACAGTGATAAATCATTATCATAATAATATATTAGCGATGTAATTATGCTGAGCCCACAAGTGAAACCTCTAACTATCACGCACAACCCCCGTGGCATATCCCCCGCCCACGGACCTGCACCAAACCGCTATGTCTAACATTACATAGCAAAATATATATCAACAACAAAATAGACATGTGCAACTGGCTGGGAAACATCAGCAAATCCATGCCGGACCAGTTGGGTTTGTCAGACCAATAGTACTATCCACACTCTACCGGCTTTCAGTTAATCACTCGTGTTCCGGGGCCTTAGAATGTTAGCAACTCAGACAATTACCATCTTAGTACATTTCCGTACGATTCCCGTACAATAAAACATATATAAACCCACGCAAATCCATGCGTTCAATATGTACTTAAACATTTTGATAACAACATGCTTTCCGCCCCGGGAAAATATTTAAAAACAATTCAGAAACAGGGGCTCGTGAAACTCACCTTATCGCAAGCAGTAACACAGTACGTGAGCTATTAATCCGGATCTGTAATACGATCCCTAAATTCGTTACTATACATTCACTATTTATATAATTTTAATCGTGTTAACCGGTACATCTGGGGACACTGTTAACCCAGTACTGTACCTGTTCCGGGGGCAATGTTAACCCAGAAACACTTCTCAGGACTCAGATTGTGATATCGTTTAGAGTTCACTAGTCAAAATTACTACTAGTCGTTTTTCCGTTTTGCGTGCCTAGCACGGTTATCCGTTTTTACGTTTCAAAAATGAGTTTGGTCACACACGACCCGAAAATAGTTGTTGATTGATAATTTAAGTAAAGTTGTGAACTTAGAGCTCGTTTCAGACGCCCCGATTGGCCGCGGGGCCCGTTTCCGTCTTTGGCGTACCGGAAACTGTTAAATCGGGTAAAAATTACTCAAATCATCCAAATTATTTTCGGATGATTTATTTTTACTTGTTTAGCTTAGTTATATGAAAATAGTCCATTTTTAGGGTTTTTATACACCAGTCAGCTCGCTTATGCGAACTTTACCGGTTTACGCGTTTTAAGCTTTAAAAGTTTGTTTTTATCTTCTTTTTAGCACAAATAATTATCCGTTTAATCTCGGATCTTGAAATTTTGCACAAATCACTTTTTGACAGTGGGGATTTTTATAAAAATATTTCCAGAATTAATTTTTATATTTAAAATTTATTTACCTATTTTTAAACACCATTTAAACACTAAATATGTCATAAATACCAAACGATCTTAGAAAAATCCCAAATTTTTCCTGGATGACCCCTGCCATCCCCATAGTCCCCTGTAATTTTTCCAGAACCAAAATCTCATTTTACAGGCCATTTTCACTAAAACCGAGCTAGAAAACCCTAGAACTCGTTTAACTGAAAAGCCTACTTAGACTTCTCCAACTGACCTCAAATTTTGTGTGTGACTTTTAAATGTTATAAAAAGCTTATCTGGAATTTTCCAGAATTTTTCATGATATTTAACTATTTTTCACCATTTTTGGCCAAAACCGAGCATTAAATTCACCAAATATTCATCCTTTGTCCAAAAATTACCAAAATTTCACAGAACTCATATTTTCATGTATCTAACACCTCTGTAAAATTTCCTGACCCAACTCTAAATACATCACAATCTGTCCGAATCACAACATTATACAAAAACCGAACTACCTTGCGTTTCTAGCTTCAAATCGCAAGGATCTCGCTTTCTAGCCCTTGCTATCAACTAGATACAACACCTACAAGCACAATAACACCACACCAAGCAAGTTACACCCACAATCAAGCCATTTCTTTCATGGTTTCGGTTATGACTGAAAAACAAAGATTTAACCGTAAAAATTCGTTTTTGGTTCGTTTAACTCCTTTCTTGGACCAAGATCCCTTGTATAACCCGTATACATCACTTGATCATGCAAGAATCAGTTCCATCTCGGGTTTTCACCCTTTTTCACTTGGAAACCTCATTTTCTTGCAAGAACACTCAAGAAACGAAGATAAACACGTACATAACACGATCATTACCTTGTTTTTCTTGCTTCAAAACCCGGTTTTTAGTTCATAGGTGGAGAGAGAGTTGAAAGATTGATGAATGTGTTTGTGAAAAAAAAATGAAGTGAGGTTTGGGGAGTGGTGGTCCGATCGGACCATTTGAAGGGTGGGGTGGGACCCACATCTCCATTTTAAGCCACATATTCAGATTCTCGTAATCCGGATAATATTTTGGATAATCTGGTTCAGTTCGTTTTAAGGTTAAATGTTTAATTCGGCTTAAAACGAGGCTAAAACGGTCGTTTTTCGGCTTAACAATGAAATTTATATAAAACCGACTTAAAAACTTCAAAAACTTAAACCATGACTTTCATTAACTTAAAACATCATATTATTAATAATTGTGCATCTTTTTCGGCTTGATCGATCGTCTCTTGCTCGGTTTGGTATTAAAGTTTTCGTTTAACGTACCGACGTACCATTAAATCGAAATTCTTTTTCTGTGCTTTAATTCACTTATCCCGAAGCTTTAATACTTCATAAACATCACTAAATATTATATATCTCGTCTATAATGTATCCCCGATTCGTTCGGGCTTCCATAACCGTTAATCGGTTAATCGTATTTCCAATGCGATTAACTGTATAATCGAGTATAATTCGTACTATGAATCATACATACTCGTATAAACGCATTATAATTCACATATTCATTATTGTATAACACATAAATAGTATATACCGGTTAGGGTATACCTGATTTCGCCGGAATCGTTACACTATACCACCCCCCACGGGTGGTAATCTTATAAAACACGGCGAATCGGCCAAGAGTAGGCTCCATATCACGAGCTTGACAACAGAATTCGAAGTGTCGAATCCTCAACATCCCAAAGGGATGGATCTATGACAGGTGAATCCCATAGGCTGTTAAAACGGCCTGGATAAACCTCGTTACAGGCAACTAGAAGTTTCCCGTAGTGAAGTGATCTGCGTATACAACCATCTTATTCTCCGGAGGATTGGTGGCGATGGAACCCCTCTTCGGATATTAGGGTTCCCAATTAGGCGCTAGGCCATAGACATTGACGATGTCTTGATAATCCCTTTCTTTCCAATGAAGAACGATGTTGTCTATCAACGCATAACCTTTCTTCTCTTTACCCATTTTTGATCAATGAATGATTAAATGGCGAAAGCAGATGGAAGTTTCAGATCTGGAGTTGGAGAGAAGGAAGAAGGATTAAATTATGTGAATGAATGGAAGTGGGTTTGATCTATTTATATACATCGCAGTTAATGCGATGGATGGGATGCCAATGGAGAGAGAAAATACAATCCAATTAAATGATGACACGTCAGGCAGGAAAGACGAAAAAGCACAAATGACTGTGGAATAGACGTCAGAAACATCTCATCAACTGTCCTGCAACATTTCTCTTTCCACCACGTCATCATTTTCCTCCCACTTGCGAAATTTAAAATATCTCACAGGATATTATCCTAAAGCAGAGCAATACAAAACTCACAAGAAGACAAAAGGATTTTTTTTCATTCATGACCGAAAAATAATTACAAAGTATGAAAAGATATTACAAGTCTACATCTAGTCTAAGGGTCTAGAGGGGACGTATCCTCAGGAGATGTAGGCGGACTATCTTCCATTCCTTCTCCCATGTTCTCCAAGGATATGATAAGTTATCATACTTATTGAGGCGCCCATCATACTCTTGGGCAACATTCCGTCCAAGCAGCGGGTGTTCTTCAAGAGGATAACCGGCTTGGGCGTAACCCATTCCTTCGTTAAAGCCCAAAACGCGGCCGGAGTTAGAAGAAGCAGCAAGCAAGAGAGCCAAGCTGTCTGTTAATTCTATTCCCTCCTTGATATGCTTGATGACCTATAGAGGAACACCAGATCATTAACAATTGTTAAAACACAAAAAATATGGGTAATAGCGGAAGAGTGGGACAACATACCGCGTTGAGACCTTCTCCTAACAGCCAGCGTCGTTCCTCCTCCGCCCGCTCCACCCTCTCTTGAAGATCATTATACCCGGCAGCTATTTTTTGATTTTCATTTAAGTATTTCAGCACATGAGCTTCCGCTTCATCTTGAGCTTGAAAAAGAGAATCGTAGGCGGCTTGCATGTCATCAGCCATCTTTTCATTAAGCTCCGCCCGCTCCTTTTGCACCTTTGATTCCGCCTCGAGCTCTTGGATAAGGACGCCTTGGCGGGCCACTTGTTCTTCTAATGTCGAGTTGGCATCAAGTGCCTTAGCCAAGTCATCCTTCTTCTTTTGAGTTTCAGCTCGGGCAGCTTGAAAAATGACGTTTTGCTTCTTTCAAGCCTCTTCCCATTGGCAGGCAGCAGCAGTATGCCTATCCTTCTCGTTTCTGAGAGCGATTTTGGCATCAGACTGCTTCCACTTGGCAGTATTGGCAGCTTGGCGTTGCTCGCGAGCTTCCTTATTCGCCTCCTCAGAGGATTGAATCATCTCTCCCCACCTCTCTCCCATCGACCTCCATTCGCGTAAGATTTCCTGCCCGCAAGCCATGGTGTTGGAGGGACAAGGAATAGTCATGATAAAGACCTTGGCGAGGACGACCACGCTGGTGGATTAGCTCCGCTGTCGGGACACACTGGTTGACAAATGTCACACAAGTGTCCAGATTAGTAAAATGAGATCCTTTCACGATGTACCAGTTCAGGATAAACATCTTGTTATCCTCCCCAGGATTGGCTTCCCCATAATAGTCGAAGTGTGATTTTTGGGGACGCACCACACCTTCAACATTTGTTGGAGAAGGGGAGGGAGTTTCCAAAAATCTTGAAGGAGTCGGCAGTTGAGTTTCCTGCGTCTTGGACGCCTCCTCATCTATAGCAGGATCTTTTCCTGCTGAGCTGGAAGCATTTCCAGTCTCAAATAGGTAGGCCAAGGGAGCCTTGACTTCTGGCGGAGGGAGCGGGCCCTCTTGATTCTCCTTGGACGGATTAGTTGATGGTTTATCTTCCTTCTCTAGTGGTGGAGATGGTACTTCTCGCTTTCAGACGTTGGGGATGGTAGTTTATCATCTCCCGCTGGTGGAGTTGCCGATTTCTTGAAAATACTCCCACCAACAACGTCAGTTGAATCTACACACAACAAAGTTGAATTTGAGTATTAAAGAAAACATTAAAGGGAAAGGCATAGTTGAAACATCGACTTACCAGCCATCCCCTTCATGCGAGCAGAAAGGCTAACTCTTTTCTTCCTCGGGCGTTATGTCTGCTGCTTCTTTGTTGCTGGACCTTCCTCAATATAGGGATGGCCAACACCCGCATCACTCGCCCGGGCAGTTTGAAGATTCCTCTTTCGCTCCAAATCTGCCAATAGATACGAGACTGACGAGATTTCAGAAGCGTCATCAGAGTCCTCTTCTTCTTGGGATATCGATTCATCAATCGAAGAAAGAATGACGATCACCCCATTAGAAATAAGAGTGTTGAGCGGAAAAGGATTAAGAAGATACGCACATGTCAAGAAGATATCTTCTGAGATTGTCGGTTCAGCGCATACTTTCGTTGGGAAGAGGAATTGGTTTCGTGTCCGCTCCAAGACAGGAGTCTCTTTCACATCACGGATGCGTTTCCCCACGCAACCCCTATTCTCAAAAAGGGCATTCAGCATAGGCCCTTCACCTGAATAAAAGATAAGAAGTCAGTTGAAATGCTTCACAAAGTAAGCAAAAGAGAAAAATAACTTACGTCCGTTTACGCCCATGAAAACAGGCTCTAATTCTGGGTATGGCCACAGGCGGCTCATACCCGCCCATACCAGAGCTTGCTCAGGCAAAACTCGCATGGGAGATGGTTCCGAAACCATGGTGCGAAACCATTCTTGCTTCTTGTAAGAAGCTGTAACAACTTCCGAAAAGCGTCTCATCAGCCACACGACGGACCATGGCGACCGGAACAACGTCCTTTTAGATCCAAAAGAATTCGTGGCGCCAGTTTGTCAAACCTCCCTCAGGCACAATGCCAATAGTCCTGCCCTCTATAGGGTAGCACTTAAACCGTCCGCCAAGATTGCCATCCGATAGAACGCTGGAAAACGGTCAATCCGAGGCAACATCCCTTTCGCCGTACACAAAAATTCGAAATGTCGAATTTCCATAAGCGCAAGAGGATGAAATTGGGATAAATGGATCCCATAAGCACTTAAAACCTTCGTAAGAAACTTGGTTATAGGAAACCGAAGGTTCACATAGATAAAGTAATTGGAGTACACCGCTATCTTGCCGGCAGGATGCATACTCGCGACAGATCCGGCACCGGGGAATTCTGGTCCCCATTCTGGTAGGATACCATAAATATGAAGCAACGCCTCGTATTCGGTAATATCCCATTTAATCTCTATAGTGTCAATACTCGGTGCTGAAGATCCTGCACTACTATCCATCAATTCAATTATAAATGGAAAACAACGAGCAATCGTAAAGCAAATTGAAGGATCGGTTAACGTGATGAAAGAAAACAAAGAATCAAGAGAATCAAAGGTAATAAAACTTCGTAAAGAAGTTAATCTTCACTATTTATACCCATCGCAATTAATGTGATGGGATATGAACAGTGGAGAGAGAAAATCATCGCCCACTCAGCATACACCACGTCACGCGGGAAATTCGAAAAAGAGAAAAAGGTGTACAGTCGGGTACAGTGACAGCCGGCATAAACGTCCCATCATCTGTTCACGCGCCTGCAAGTGGTCAACTTTTCCATTTTCACGGTTATCCATACCACCAACAAAAGATATTTCTACCAAATTCCAAAAATTCAAAAACCCCCAAATATGTCTTAAGTCCAAAATTTCACCCGCATAAAAACTTCACGCGGAAGAAACACTGGACTGGGGGACTTATAGAGGTAGGGTACCAAAAAGACTCAAATACCCTTAAGTATCACCTGTGGGTCGGAGAGAAGCTCTTCATATGCCACCCGCGGGACATATGGATCACCCGCACAACTTTGTAATGGAAGAACATCCTCACATTACACGCGGAAGCATCCAGGCACCCTCAGATGTCACCCGCAGGATGCACATCTATCCGCCAAGGTGACTGAAAGGCAAAGCAAACAGGACACCTGTAAATAACTATTTACCTTCTAGAAGAATAACCACGATTGTTACGTGAAGAATACGTGACCCGTTAACCAATGAATAGAGGACAGCTGGCCAGGTTGTTATAACCGTGCACATGGCCAGGGATCAACTCGTCCTATCATAAGGTGACGCGTGTCCAGGTTGTTATACCCCTGCATATGGGACGCATAGCTCAACCTATCACGTAAGGACACACGTTCAGACGGTTACGGGAGATCTTCTAGAATGGGACAGCTGGCCCAATCACATTCCCACATCCTTCGGCTATAAATACCCTCTCAACCTACATGAGGTATATATATTCACTCTCCACTATCTACTCTCAATACTTTAGTATTTTCTCTGCATCAGAACTGTACTTATTCTCACGACGGAGGGTGGTTACGGGAAGACCCCTTCTTGTCCTTCCCGTAACGAGCTCACGATGTCTGTTTTGCAGGTTCCGGTCACTGGACTTTGGGAAGTTGTGCTCATATCGTGTTGGTTGTTGTTGTATCCTACCCCGGTTGACTCATTAGATCCAGCACCCGTATAGGAAATCGGATCAGTGTTTCTTCAAATCTAGATTAAAAACAATTTTTAAAACAATTAGTTGGCTTAAAATCTTGCTTTGAATTGTTACCAAATATAACTTTCGATAAATAGACCATCACGCCAATGACTAAAAAACTTGATTAAGAATAAAACACATCATGGTTTTTTTTAACTTTCAATCTTAGCCATTAATTTCTAAATCTAAGGGTTGACATTCCATTTTATTCTTTTTAGAGACAATGGCCTTTTTAGTATAACATCACCATATATATATATATATATATATATATATATATATATATATATATATATATATATATTACACATATATAGGGGAAAGTTAACATGCAAATTGAAAAGGGTTCAAATAATAACAATTGTTTTGTGAGAAGTGTAAGAAGACTTTAAAATAAATTAAACCACCTAAATCGGACACTATACCAGGTGTATAGGAAACTATACGGTTTTTAAAAACTACCAATCTCAAACACTAGATCCTAGATCCAAGGGCTTAGATTTATTCTTATGTTTCTTACAAAACTATTATTTTTTACGATAACCCTACCCTATATATATATATATATATATTATACACATATATAGGGGAAAGTTAACATGCAAATTAAATTAACGTGCCAATTGTGGGAACCAGGTAGTGTAATTATATATACAAGTAGTGTAATTATGAAGTTATATCGTAGTGTAATTACACTATGTTGTAATTACAATATACTAAAATTACTCTATGTTATATATAATTACACTACTTGATTCTCACTGTTAACAAGTTAATTTAATTTATATTTGATCCAAACCCAATATATATATAAATATATATATATATATATATATATATATATAGAAAAGGGTTCAAATAAGAATGGAGTTTCCTAGGAATGGTAAGAACCAACAAATTTTTGACACTTCGCATTACAAATTATGGTGAAAGAACAATTCTAGGAAACTACGTCGGTTATAATGATAAAAGAGTAATTCTAGGAAACTATGTCGGTTATTGGTAATTTTAAATCTCAACCATTGATTAACATGATCCAATGGCTATGATTTATTCTTAGTCTTCCTAGGAAACTACTTATTTTTAGGATAACATCCCCTATATATATATTACATATACGATAAGTAGGTTTTTATAAATTTGTGATCAAGTGACACGAGGCTTAAGTATGAGCTAAACTTTCATTCCATACCTTACACAGGTTTTTTTAAGCTAACAGGACCCTAAAATGTTTCCCACTAAAAGCGTGTTCATTAATTTCCAAATATTTAACAGACCAAACCGTCTGTTCATTCTTAAGAGTTGAGCCTACCGACACATCGAACATAGAGCCTAAGCCTTTCTACTACGGTACCTTATGTGTGTTGACCTAGTTGTAATCACGAAAGTTTATATCATTTCTATCATACTTAATACAATGTTTTTTGTATTTTTTTTTTCTTTTTCTTATATTGTTTTTGTAACTTTATAAGTATATAATAAACTAAAAGACATTTTCAATGGACTTTTTTAATTATTTTTTTTATAAGAAAAACGGTTACTTAGAATTTCTCGTCCCAATTAATTTGGACCAAAGGGGAGGAATAAGCATTTCAAATACTAGATCATCCTATTTAAAACAACATGATGCCCAAATTGCTTCGTATCAACCCATTTCCCACAACACATTATATATTAACAATTTGAACTCATATCACAATTAACCAATAAATTAAAAAACAAACATACTTTATCAAACCTGGGCGAGAAGTATCCACTATCAACCTGCATTCTATTGACAGTACAAACCTACTACTCTTGCACTTACAATCAAATTAGTTAAAACGAGGGATCCAAGCCATTATGGTCTTGGATTGTCCAAACTAATCAACAAAAGAAAACTCTTCCAAATAACCATCATACTTTTCTTGGTTACATTATTTGTTGATATGTTAGTTGGAACACTATTGTTTACTCGGTTAAATGGTGTTCTATTTTAAAATTATGAATTTTGAGAATTTGGGTCGCAAAAACCTTTATTCTCAAATCTTTGATTATAAATATAATTATTTGAAAATTTGCGATTCCCACAATTCTGGATTTGTCTCGGTTATTTACAACCGTTTGATCGAAACAAATTACATTGCCTTTAAATTTATTATAATTTAGTGAAAATTCTGGGTGTGTTAAAATGTTTATAATTTAAGGACTCATGAGTAAATATAGATTTATTTCTTTGAAAGCAAAGGATAAACGCATTACCCCTATTTACTCTTGGTTCCTCCTTTTCTTTATCATTTTTACTAGGTGATGTAACACACTTAACTTCATCACCTACTTTCTGTCCATTCTTGAATGGACAGATGCTTATTACATGACCCTTGTTACGATAATGAAAAGATGATTGTCTTTTAAATATATTTGAGCTACTGGCCCTCGAACTCACGCTCCCTTCTTGATTCAAGGATGATTATGAAGTTGTTTCATTAATTTGTTGATTCTTTGAATAGAAACATTTTTTTTTTACTTTCAATAAATTTAATGTTTGATTCTTTTGATATTGTAACAACTTCATCCTTCATCTCACCTCCTCTAACAAATTAACTTTCTAAAAACCTTTAGTTTTAGGTTCAGAGGAGTTATTCAATTTAGGAGTGGTCTTTGGACCAGACTCCTTGTCACTAGTTTGGTCAACAGTTATCGGTTTTACCATACCAAATGTAGTAAGATCAAGTTCAGTTAACACATCTTCAGTCGAAAGGTAAGAGTAGTTCTCATTGAATGGTGGCGGGACTTCATTAAATCCCGACCCTTGAGTATCTTTTTTAGACCTCTAAGAATTGATACAATGATCTAGGACTAATGATGAGTTCTGAATTGCTGAAGTTTCTATTTTACTAAACAATTTTAATCTGGGAATCAGCTAACTCTTTGTTTTTATCTGCTATTTCTTTAGTTTTCTCTTCCATTATAGAATGAGCTAGATCAATAATCTGAACCTTTTCACCAACTGTAGCTTTTAATGCAATTATGTCATTTTCGTTAGCTTTTATAGTATTCCTAAAATATTTTTCTTTGTTCTGTAAACACATATATGATCCTTTAAGATTTTTAATTTCAACAACAAGATTCCCATTATGTTCCGACAACCTGTCGAACTCACACGATAAAGCAAAACAACTTGAACATGAATGGTCAAAACTTACCTTAGACTTAACATCTGCCATGCATGCTTGATGTTCACCTTCAACAACCTCTTCTGACACTGCTTCACAGTAACTTACCACGGCTTCCTCAACTTCTTTCTAAACCTAAGCAACATCTACTTGATTCTCCACCTCTTTTACCCAAATATTCCAATCATATAAGCCATCCTTTTAAGCCCTAGCCGAGTGTGAACGATTACCTTTTGATTTACCAGAAGCATAAGAAGAGTTAGTAGCAGGTTATCAAACCGAATATTCCGGTATCAAATTTGGTTTATTTTATGTTGCTTCATATTTAAATCTACTAGTTTCTTCATTATTTGTAACAGTTCTTTACTTGGTGGGTTGGAATCTTTCTATTTCGTACATATATGTTCCTGATCTTTTGGATATTACTAAAAGGGTTTGAGTTTTTGGAACAATAATTGGTATCTTTACTATCGCAACAAGATGGACTCTACCGCGGCTGAGAATGGATCAATTATTAAATCTTGGATGGAAATTTCTTTTACCTATTTCTCTAGGTAATCTATTATTAACAACTTCTTCCCAAATTCTTTCACTGTAAAAAAGACTTCGATATACATAACTTGTCTCAAACAAAAGAAAGAAACAAGTATCTTATTATTTATAGATATTCACGATATGTTTCCTATGGTATTTGAGTTCATGAATTATGGCCAACAAACAGTATGAGCCACAAGGTGTATTGGTTAAAATTTCATGATTACCTTATCACACGCGAATCTTTACCTGTAACTATTCAATACCCCTACGAAAAATTGATCACATCCAAGCGTTTCCGTGGCCGAATCCACTTTGAATTTGATAAATGCATTTCTTGTGAAGTATGTGTTCGTGTATGTTCTATAGATCTGTCTTTTGTTGATTGGAAATTAGAAACTGATATTAGAAAGAAACGATTGCTTAATTACAGTATTGATTAATGATTTATTAATTCTATTGCTCTTAGAAACATAGTAGATTATAGATCCCGAAGATTGGAAGGAAGACTAGTAGACCTTAGTATATTAACAAATAAAGAATTATCATTCATGTGTTTGTTATCTTTTGTTTGAAATCGTAGGTGTACTTGTTATTCAATTTTAATTAAATAAATTATATTATCACGCTAAATGGTGTCATTATGCGATGAACAATCACGTTACGTCCCAACGTTAATCCGCCATCGGTCAGGGTCTGACATGTTCTACAGGAAACGGGTATGTATTAAATGGAAATGGGACAATGCCTACAGTCCGAACCTTTGGCAACAAGGTTATATAACCTAAGGAAAAGTAATTCGAATTAATCTCATCAGACGTTGGATCAGGTTACTTTCCTTGAGGGATCAGTGAGGGCTTTGAAACCTATTAGGCCAAAGCATACCATACCAAACGTTATACAAATCAACAAGCTTTAAGCCGTCAAAGTAATCATCTTGAATAAAGATGATTACACTTCAATGTTTTTTTCATATCGAATTCAAGGTGATTCATGTAAAATTCTCTATCGATTTTTATTAAATTTCATTTGGATTTTTAGTTGAAATATGAAAAATCCATGGTGATTCATGGATATTTGTTGCGATCTAATTGTATGAATCGAAGCTAATGAGCATAATCACAACTAATGAAACAGTAAACAACAGATCTAATTCTTTAGATCTAGTATCACTTAAATTGAAATCATATTTGAACTATAAATCAATTAGTATTTTAACAAAACAATTTATGCAAAAGAAATTATAAAGCTAATAAAAGACTTCATATGGAAGAACAACTTTGTATTAATCATAATCGAAATATTTTAATCTGTTTCTCCCCCTCAACCTTACCTCACCATTCATTCACTAGTTTTCTAGTACAAGAGTACATTGATTACGTGAATGTTTTGATGTGTGAAAGTGTTAATGAATAATAGACTCTCTTCTTATTTATTTACATGTTTCAATCTACTTATGAGCTAAAGGTAAAAGTGACATCTAACAAAACTATTGCAAACTACTGATGGATTAATTACAAACAACTGGCTACAAAAAGAATCCTATGCTAACTACTAATCTTTGCTGGAACAACTGATGTTTGTGTCATCATTTGTTAGTCTTCAGTTGTTTGGATCTTCAATAGTTTTCTTGAACAGTTGTTCGGTCATCAGTCCTTTCATATCAGCAGTTTGCAATTATCATATGTTTGGAGTAGCAGTTTGTCCAAACACCATAAGGGAGAACAACTGATGTTTGTATCATCAATTGTTTGGTTTTTTGCTACAGTTTTTTGCTAGGTTCAACAATCTCCGTTGAACTAATGATGCCAAAACCATTTATTCTTTTGCTCCGTTGTCTTATATTGATAGTCTTCTTTTTGTTGAGTCTTTAATAAACTTCAAAAATTCAGCTCCAATACTATCATATTCTTCCATTTGCAGTGGAAGATCTATCAAAGTCCTTAACACTAGTTCATCCAAAATGGGTACATCCTGAATATCCACCCTTTTTTTATATGCAAGAATCAAATTCCAAGGTCTCCTTGGAGCTATTTTTGAGTTTGCTCCATTTAACGACTTTTAAATCTGATAGGCTTTGACCTTCAGTTGGATGGACGTACAGTAGATGTTAACAATGATGATGAGTTGGGAATGAACTGGATATCAAAATCAAAACCCATATTGGCATCTCTATGAAGATCCTTGATGGCTTGCCTTCTCTTGGTCTGAAAGGTCACTTTCCATGAATTAATCCTTTCTTGTGTTGAACCAGGGATTAGAATAGTAGTTAGGACATTTCTTTGCCTTTTGGGAGCTTAATTTATGACAAGACTCTTGGTTCAAGGAAATTTCTTGGATTC
This sequence comes from Bidens hawaiensis, assembly GCF_021521415.1. Taxonomy (NCBI): domain Eukaryota; kingdom Viridiplantae; phylum Streptophyta; class Magnoliopsida; order Asterales; family Asteraceae; genus Bidens; species Bidens hawaiensis. The sequence continues at coordinate 116,480 of NW_027505710.1, read as the reverse complement.
TTCTTTCTTTGTTCTACTAATCCCCCATAAGAAACCCTTAGCTTATCACTTCCCCATTTGGCAGTTTCTCTCCTTGAATTGAAATTAGCATAAGCTAACTCCATCTTCATCTTGAGAATTTCCTTTCATTCTCCTCATTTATTCTTTCCTTCACATCATCCCAATCATGTTCAAGATGATCCTAATCAGGGTGTTTCTCAAGTAGTCTCTCCACTCTTCCACATTCATCCTATAGCTCTTCATAGTTGTATATTCTGAATTTCTGGAAAGATACTTTGTATTTAGCATGCTCTTTAAGCCAAATAAGAGCAGCTTTCTTTGCTTCCATCAATAGCTACTTGTCAGCTATTGGTCTTTCTGACATAACAAAGCTTTTCTCATAATCTTGTTTTACCAAGTCTCTTGTCTTTAGAAGCTCCTTTTGATATACCCTTGCAGCTTCTTCATCATACATAATTCTTGCTTCCTCTGCTAAAGCTCTTGTGGCCTCTTGCTCTTGATGAGTAATTAGATCTTCTATATTTTTGGCCTTGAACTTTTTAGTAGGAGGATATGGTGGTGAATCATCTCCCTTTGGTAGGATTAGCTTTCTTCTCTTTAAACTACTGTCAGAAATAGTTTGTTAACTAGGCTTTGACTCCAAGGTTTTAGCAGCTTTTGGAATAGTTGTTGGTTCTTGTGGAACCTTGTGTGTAGCAACAGTCTCTGAAACTACTGTTGATTCATGTGGGGCACCAGTTGTCTGTTGTAAAGCAGCAACATCAGCAGTTTGTGAAACTACTGGTCTGGGAACAACTGTTAGTAAACCAGCTGTTTGATCATCATTAGTATGATCGTCAGGCCCATGAATAAAACCTTCTCTTAGGCCTATCTTTCCTTTTTCAAAATTTCTATCAATGTAGAAGCCTCTTCAGCAGCTTCGTTAGCTGAGTCATTTGGTCTCTTCTCAACTGCTTTTTGAGAAACTTCAAAGATAGTCTCCCCCTTTTTGGCATTAGTATCAGCTTCAACTTGGTCTTTAAACCAAGGAGTAGGAGGATTAACGCCTGATAGCTCTGCTAGTTTATTCCTTTGGTCAACCATGTATTTCCATAACTCATTTGCAAGAGTGTTTAAGGAATTTCTAATCATGGTGGTGTCAGTGTTGACAATGGTTTGGTGAATTTAGAATTGCGTAGTAAGGAAGGCTTTTAACGCAGCATACTCTATTGAAGAGGTGGTTATACCCTCTGGTATGCTGGAGCTTTGAGTGGTTGGTGGCTTTGTAGTAACTATTTGGTGGATGCAATTTTGAAATTCACTCCGGATGGAGGCCAACAATTAGGTGTGATCTTTGGGTTGTTGGACATGAGTTTGATTTATGTTAGTGACAAGCTTCTTGAGCTCCAATACCTCAGAATTCAAACTTTTATTTGATCCGTCAATTCGTGGATGATTTATGCATCAACTAACTTAATTGTCTACTCTGCTGCCCTGATATCAGTAGTTTTACCTACATCGGCAGTTTTATTTAAAACAAATTCATGATTTGCATCATGAAATTGTTCAGATGCCCCTTATTCTTGGCACTGGGGACTTCCAACTGATGTTGATGTCAAGGTATCATCATTTGTTGTCACGATTGACGTCATAGTGCTTAAACTATTGACCACCGGTGAAACAATTGTTTCAACAGCTGTAGCTGTTGCTTCTAATCCCATATCCAAACCATCTGTAGTGATAGAGATATTAGCCTCCTATAACTCTCGGTTTGTATAACCAGTTTCAACATCAGAAGTGTGGTAGGAATTTGCCGTTTAGATGATGAGATAAAGAAGGGACAATTTTCAGTGAGTTGAAATTTTTCGGTGATCACATGAGTTATATCTTCAGTTGTTATAATATGAAGTACTGGTGGAGGTGAAAGAGAAGTATCCTGGGATAGGGGCTTGGATTTGGAGTGCTAATTAGCCCTTCAACCCTTTGAGGTGGGTCCCCGGTGCTTATAATAGTAACCTTTTGTGAGGAGGACTGAGAAGTTGGATTGAGTGGAGGTGTGACATGTTGTGAGGAAGTAACAATAGTCAATTTATTTCGTGGCCTTTGTGTTACCACAGGTTGTTTAGGTACCTCATCCACCGAAACTACCTTTTTGGGTTTCTTTAGAGATTTGGGTTTTGTAGACTTCTTGGAGAAATTACTTTTGGTGGTAGGTGTTAGTACACGGTTTTGCGTCTCGAATCTTTGTATTTATCGTTAACGTATTTTTCGTTTTGTTTAATGTAATAAACAATTATTTTATCTTGTAGTTCGTTAATGTAATGTCTAGTTCTCTAAGGATGTTTAGCGAACTAGATCTTAGTTATTATCTCTCCTAATTCGTTAAGGATGTTTAGCGAATCAGGGGGTGATTCGCTAAGTTTATTTCATTTAAATGTATGTAACGAAGTAGACTCTAGTTCGTATGGAATGTTAACGAACTAGGTCTATGTTCTATATATAGTGAACATTGTTCACTGTTAATTTAAAGTTTTGAGTTTTAACTTAACGAATTGTTATCCAATTCTCTCTCAAGCTTCATACTAATATTATACACATACATACAAGTGATAATATATACATATAACATACAATCGAACGTAATATTGAACTAGATCCGTGTTTAGGTTAATCGTATTCATACATGTATCAGATCTGAGATCTGTTTACTGTTTAAAGGATTAATCCGTGTTCAAACAGTAGGTGTGGGTTACAAAGTTCTAGGTTGAGCACTTTGATCACCTGGAGCACTGGGCTATGTTTCTGTAACTAATGTTGCCTAAGCATCAACATTTTGGATGGGTTCCTCGTCAACCAAGGTTGATGATTTGGAATCCTGCATTCTAGCAAAAATCTCATTGCTGAGACTTTAACTTTTCACATATTTTCCTTGGATCAAATCAGATTTTGGTAAAACCTTCATGAGGTATACCATTACGAACTTTGGAAACAACAAAAATGGTATTTCTTTTTATGTTGTCATTGCTTTTACATTTGAAATTAAATCATTTAAAAGTGATTTTGAAAAGCAGTAATCTTCACCAGTTAGAGTAGAGTATGCCAGATTTTGAACATTTATGGGCAACTCATTCCAACCAGTTGTTTTGCAAGAAATACATTGAAGTAGGTTATGAAAAAAGAATTTCATTGAAGGAGGTTAAAAGTAGGCCAAATATCCTCTTTCAGTGAACTCCGACTTCAGTGTATGCGGAGCAAATTTGTTATACAATCATATCATCATTTAACCTAAGATGTTGAGAAAGAAGTGATGAAGATACAACAACCTCAGTATTACCTACCTTTTTTTGGATGAACAAAGGCGTCTTTTCATCGATGTCGTATTGGATATATGCATTCTTCCAAAAGTCATTGAGTGTTTGGGGGTAAAGATCAGGATCAATCATTAGAATATTATAAAAGTTTGTTTCATGTGATTGTCCTGATCATATTTTCATATTCATGGTGGTTAGGGTTTGTGAACCAGTTATGGGGGTTCTTGAATTGAAGATTTCGAAGGTTTTGAGCCATAGTTTCAAAGTGTGAAAATTGATGATGGTAGAAAACAAGTTGTGTGATTGAATTGTGAGATGACTATATAAGGTAATTTGTATTAAAAAGCTTTATCTTGCATTAAAAAAGATGATTATATAAGGTAATTTGTGATTGGCGAAGGTTTAGGTGGTTTTAGCAAGTGGGTTGTTACTAGCTACTATTGTAACCACTGTTCCACTAAAACAACTGCTAGTTACAGAACAACTTTCGAATCGATGAAACAACTGTTTTTCATATTGATCAGTAGTTTTGAAGAAAACTCATCATTCTTTTGAACAATACTGATTGACATCAATAGTTTGAAAAACAAATGCTTGAAACAGTTGTTTTCATTATTTTTCTTCAAAGCAGTTTAGAAAAAAATTGAAAACATTGATCAATGGTTTGGAGAAACTTTGATAAGTTCTTTTGAAATCATTAGTTTTCCATTGTATTATACATCAAAAGATGTATAGACAGTCCTTTTTTTTTTTAAATAACACATTTTTATTACCAAAAGTCAGTTGTAAACAACTGTTTTGATTTTCAAAAATGATTATTCAAAATTAAACATACCCAATCTGGAAATAAATTTTTGAAATGTTATTGAAACAAGTGCTTTTGTGAACACATGATCTAACTGATTTTCAGATGAAACATGTTCAATTAAAATCAAACCTTTCTCATAACAATATCTTATGAAGTGGTGTCTGATCTCAATGTGTTTGATCATTGAATGTTGAACTGGATTTTTGATGATGTTCAAAGCAGCTTCACTATCCAATTTCAATGGAGTTTTTAAAGTTGTAATCCCATAATCCAGTAAGTGGTTTTGTGTTCAAAGTAATTGAGTTGTACTACGGGCAACAACAATATATTCATCTTCAGCTGTTGAGTTTGAAATAGTAATTTGCTTCATGCTCTGCCAAGAAACCAATGCAACTGCAAAGAACTGACATCCTCCAGATTTTGAATTTTTTATCATTTGACAACCTGCATAGTCACTATTTGCAAAACCAACAAGCTAGGTCTTTGTGCTGGATGGATACCAGATACCTACGGTAGATTCACCTTTGAGGTATCTAAATATCCTTTTAACAACACTTAAGTGAGATTCCCTTGATGAAGTTTGATATCTTGCACACACGCACACATGTTTCATGCATAATATCATGACTAAATGCACTTAAATACATTAAAGATCCAATCATGCATCTATACAAGGTTTTATCAACATATACACTAGTTTCATCAGGTGATAATGGGTTAATTTTGCTCATGGATGTGGAACTTGCTTTACAATCAGTCATTTTAAGCTTTTCTAGGAGATTTTTAACATACTTTGATTGATGAAGAAAAATTCATATTTTAGTTTGTTTGACTTGCAAACCTAAAAAGTATTGTAACTCACCATATTACTCATTTCAAATTCATATTTCATGAGCTTTGTAAAGTCATCACATAATTTTGGATTGGTGGATCCAAAAATGATGTCATCACATAAATTTGAACTAGAAGTAAGTCTTTTCCCTCTCTTTTGAGGAACAAAGTTTTGTCAGTTTGTCCTCTATTAAAGTGATTTGAGATAAAAAAAAAACAATGAGGAAAGTATGTCATACTAGGCCTTTGGAGCTTGTTTGAGTCCATAAAGTGATTTCTTAATTTGTAGACAAAGTCTGGATTGAATGCATCTTCAAATCCTAGTGGTTGTTTAACATATTCCTCTTCTTGAATGTCACCATATAGGAAAGCTCCTTTAACATCCATTTGGTATACTTTGATATTATGAGTGGTTTCATATACAAGAAACAGCCTGATGGCTTCAAGTCTTGCAACAAGTGCAAAGGTTTCTTCATAGTCGATACCTTCCTCTTGTAGGTATCTTTGCACTACTAACATTTCCTTGTTTTTTATGACAACCCCTCGCTCATTAGTCATGTTCCTAAATACCCATTTAGTGCCAATAGGTGTTACACCTTCTGGTCTTGGGCATATTTCCCAAACATGGCTTCTAGATAATTGTATGAGTTCCTATTGCATGAGTTCCTATTGCATGGCTTCTAGATAATTGTTTTCTCTTAAAGTAATTTGACACTTAGTTTTTTCAAATTGAGATAGAAAGCCAGCAAAGAAGAAAACATCTGCTTGTTGACTACTGGTGAGAAGAACATGTTGTTTGTCACCAATTATCTGTTTTTGAAGATAGGCTGGATGAAACGCATAAGGTTTAATATCTCTTGTAATGTTTGAGTAAGTTGTAGGTGAAACTGCCGATGAGGAAGCAATTGTTAAAGGTGGAGGAATTGGGGGTAAACAATTGTTACGTGAAATAACTGATTAATTATCAACCATGGGATATGAAAACTCATTTCAATGCTAGTTGTTTAAGTATCAACATTTCCACTTTCTAGAATTCCTTGATTATCAGTTTGAGCATGATCAGTAGTTTGAATGAAAGTGTTGTTATTCTATGTATCTGATTCTTCACAGATGTGTGGCATGTCTAAATGAACACTTGTATTAGTAGTTTCATTCTTTTAGGCTCATACTATAAAATATCCTGATTAAACAAATCAGCATGATCAGTAGGTATTTTTAAATCAAACATTTCATAAAATTTTACATTTAATATTTCTTCTTTAGCCTTTGTTCTAGAGTTACGATGTGTTGTAAAAAACACAATTATTTTCTGCACCTTTTTATCATCTTTTTATTGCTTAATTATCTAATAAATAATGGTTTTGGCTTGTTTTAAGATGATCTTACAAAGTGTATTATCTTTCGTAGGTTACGGGTTTTAAAATAGAAAAGGACCGGGTTTGTGAAGACCTAAAAGGCCTTTTTGATTAACGTTTGAAGAACCAAGTTAAAGCCCGACCCAAAAGCCCATTTGTGTGAGCCTTACATGTATTATTATATTATAACACACAACAAAAAAAACCTAGTAGCTCCTTGACAAAAAAAAAACCCGATTGGATCAGCACAAAAGAAAAGAGAAAAAGTTTGTTGTTTTCTTGGTCGGCTAGGAAGGAACATCCAAGAGTGTGGTTGTTTGTTTTGAAGAGAAAAAAAATTATATATTGTGTGGTTGGTCAAAAAGTTGGCGTGGAGCAGCATATCAAGAGGGAGCAACAATAATAAAAGATTTGGTGAGATTAAGGGAATAAGAAGGAAGCCAAGGGGAGTCAGGACAGCAACCTCAATAGGGTACATTATTTTTCTTCAAAGTGGTTTGATTATTTATTTTATAAGTTCATCTCTATATTTCTTGATATGATGATTATGACTTTTGAATCTGTTAAGTTTTTATTGGTTATGATTATTGGCTAAATCTTTTGTACTACCTACGTTGAGATGATTATTGACATTGTTTGACGGTTTATGTGGTTTTGATTGATCACATGACGTATTATTATTGAAAAACTTTATTTAATTTAATCTTTGATGTGTTAGAATATTGTTTTTATATAATTATTGCTTGTGATTCCGCGTCTTACTTTGAATGATTGATTGTGTGTCGTTTGGTTAGAGTACTACGTTTTGGTCATAGACTTGGTGTTTTTGATCTATTTGTGATTAGTACTACCATAGGAATATTGAGTGCGATTAATTATTGGAATTCAATAGTTTCACCTTCCTTGCGACCGAGAGGTAATAGGTTTTCGGTTTGTCTCGCGACATTATTCGGTTAGGTTAGAATTGCGCGAGAGTGAGTTTTGGTCTTGTCCGGTTTAGTTTTGCATGCAAATATGTGTCTTAGATCGGATTAGTTATTGTTACCCCTTTATCCCAATAATTGCTAGTATCAATTTTAAGCGGGTTTTGTGTCGTTGATTTTGAGAGGAGATGCGTCATTAGGGTACCTTAGTAATCTTTATCCCGATGCATTTATTCAATCTTCTATGATTTATGAGGGTTAGTTGGTGAGACTGAGAGGTGATCTAGCGAACTTTAATGAGCCTTAGTTGATTATTTTAAGATCCCGGTATCGTGTGATTACTTAATCAGGTCGTTGAACTGTCAATAGGATTCTTGCCTAGGTAGTCGTTTCTCCATATTTGTTAAGAGCTCTGTTAATTTCGTTAAGTTTTCCAGTTAGTTTGGTTAAGTCTAGTTAAGTTAAGTTAGTTTAAATTAATTAAAATAAAATAAAATAAATCAATTAAATATTATTATGAAGGACTTGGATTAGGGTTTATAATCTGAGTCGTTCTCACGTGTCATCGTCTTTGATATCCGGACTTTCCTTTTCTTTACTATACGCGACCAGTACACTTGCCATTTGTGTGAACTAAGATAGGATGTTTGGTTTTTTAAAGCTTAGTTGTGATTCGTGTTTTACTATTTACATATATTTTCGCACATCAAGTTTTTGGCGCCGTTTCCGAGGACACGGTTTGAGGCGATCAGAGAATGACCTGAGTTTGGGTACTTACATGTTTTCTTTATACTTGCTTATTTTCTATTATTTGTTTTTAGTTTAATTTTAGGTTAGTTAATTTATGTTTTTTCTTTTTATCTGTATGCGTCACACCCGCTCACAAGGACCGCCGAAGCTTGAAACGTCTGACGATGTTAGTGCACGGTTTTGCGTCTTGAGTCTTTGTAATTATCGTTAAATGTTTATTTGATTATTTTAATGTAATATTTAATGTTTGTTTATCTAATTCGTTATGTCATGTCTAGTTCGCTAGGAATGTTAGCGAACTAAGACTAGTTCGTTAAGGTTAAGTCTAGTTCGCTAGGAATGTTAGCGAACTAGGACTTTATAATGTATTCCCTCCTGATTCGTTAGGGGATGTTAACGAATCAGGGGTGGTTCGTTAAGTTAATTAAGTTATTTAACGAAGGGGATTCTGGTTCTCTAGGGGATGTTAGCGAACCAGATCATCTTCTATAAATAGTGAACCACTGTTCACTTGTAAAAAAAGGAGGGAAGTTTTGGAGAGAACTAATATTATTCTGAAATAGTTAAAGTATTCTCTCTCTCTCTCATAAGCTTCACGATTAATATTATTGATAATATATATTACATAACAATCAAACTAAGGTATAGAAAGAGTTAGATTCGTTTAATTAATATCAACATATAGATCTGGATCAGATCTAAGTTATTTATTAGAACGAGTGTAAATCAGGGGATCAAACAAGTGGTATCAGAGCTTTCGGGGCTCAATTCACTTGGTTTTGATTGTTATTATTATAGTTTTGTGTTATTTTTCTGTTTGGATTGAATTTGAATCAATTTGGGCTGTTTTGGATTGATTATGGATGGATTAGAGTGAAACTGGTTTAGTTAAGGTATAATTGAGGTTCAATTGTGTGGAATTGAATTGTGAATTGGATTTGTGATGTGTATTGGGTTTTCGGTTTGAGTCTGTGAACAGGGGAGTGGTTTTGGTTAAAATTGATTCGTGTATGGTGTTAATCGGTTACGAGTTGTGCTGGATTGAATTCGTTTTGCGATTACGAGCATTTTGGTATATTATTTGTTAGTTTTGGTTGACAATTGAGTGTGTAATACAGATCTGGAATTGATGTATTTCTGGGTTTGAACTTCATATTTCTGGAAATTTGTTCTTGAATATTTGAAGATTTGAAGATGATGGCAATTCACTATAAAGTTTCAAGCGATTCGCTAAGTCTTTAACTTGATTCGCTATCAACTCGTGCTATTCGCTAATCAGTTCGCTAACTGATTCGTGTGAGTTAATTAATTCGTGTTATCTAGTTCGTTAACTAGATAACTGATTCGTTTGACACGTGTTAATCTTGGAATTTGTGCTTTAACAACTTTTTGCCACGTGGCAAAAAGGAATCAAGTTAGTTACAAACGGTTGTAACAATCTGATTCGTTATATTATAATTCACTATAGTGTTGATTCGTTATCAACTGTAGCTGATTCGTTATCTTAATTCGCTAAGCATTCCTTAGTAATTTGTTAAGTTGACTTGGTCAATTCGTGTGATCAATTCGTTAAGTTGACTTGGTCAATTCGCTTGATCAATTCGTTAAGTTGACTTGGTCAATTCGCTTGATCAATTCGTTAAGTTGACTTGGTCAATTCGTTTAGTCAATTCGTTAAGTTGACTTGTGATTCGTTAAACCTTTATCACATTCGTTATCTGTTTCGCCATTTGGGTGATTCGTTAAACTTAGTTGTGATTCGTAAAGGTTGACTCGCTTAGTTGACTTTTGATTCGTTAACCTATTCTCCTCATTCGTTAAGACTTGATTCGTTAAGTCTTGACTCGCTACAACTATTCACAGTTTGCTATTACTGTTCTTTGATTTGTTAAGATATTTTATTTTTGAAGATGGCTGGTATGTACGCATTGGCGTCTCAAAATATGTTGATGTAACAGATGTTGCAACTTGATACCGAGATTGGTTCACATTCTAAATGTCCAAGATTAATGAAATTCAGTGACTTCGCCAAATGGGAACCTCGGTTTCGTGCACACTTAGGATCGGTTCATCCTGACTGTTCATATTGTCTGGATGAGGTTTATGTTGCACCAATGATTGGTGATGATATTGTTGGGTATACTCCTAAAGCTGTCTCTCAATACTCACAAGAAAAGAAGAAAGCTTTAGAAATTGAGATAAAAGCATATTCTACATTGACTATGGCTTTACCAGAGAATATTTTTCATCAAGTTGGAAGTATCAAGAGATGTGCATCTTTGTTTCAACATCTGCGTATGAGAAGCATGGGAAACACAGCTGAGAGTAAGAAAGTGATGCTCAAGTTTCAATTTCGAAACTTTAATTTATTAAAAGGAGAAACAGTTGAAGAAATGACTACCAGATTTAGTCATTTGATTGCTGAAATGGATAAAATAAGAATGGAAATTTCTGAAAGAGATAAAATTGACACTATCAAGAGTGTGCTTCCTAGTTCCTATTCAACATTTCTCATGGTTTTGAAAGAGAATGATTATTTTCTGAATGAATATTTGACAGCACTTGAATTCCTACAAAAGATCGAAGCAAAAGAATATGATCTTAAGTGTCAAGAGTCTTCAAAAGAAAATCAAGATCCGGCTTTCTATGGTGGAAGTATGCCTCTGAGTTCAACAATCTCACCTATCACTGCTTTTCTTACTCATGCCGCAAGTGAAAAAGAATCTGCTTTATTTAATGATCCAAAAGTTTGTTTCTACTCTGCTGGTAATTCAGGTGGTTCTGGAAGTTCTACTAGTACTAATCCATTTGCTACACCTCCTAGTGTGAATATGAAGGAAGCTGAGCAAAACTTTGCTTTTCTGACGGCATTTATGTCTTCATATGAAAACCTGGTGAGTAGTAAAATTGCCACGAGTGAGTTAACAGATGAGGATTATGATCAAATAGATCCGGATGATTTAGAGATCATGGATTTAAAATGGAATATGGCCATGATCGTTCGTAAAGTTAAAAGATTCATGCAGAGAACTGGAAAAGATCTTCCAGCGTTAAACAAGAAGTTGGGTTTTGACAAATTGAAGGTGAAGTGTTATAATTGTCAAGAATTCAGTCATTTCGCGAAGGAATGTGACAAACCAAGAAAAGAATACACTGGACCTCGTGGTCAAAGTCAAAACGCTTCTTCACCAAGCGATGTTAGCAGATGGAACTGATTGGTCTCAAAGGCTATTGTGCAATGATGTTCAAGCAAATTTAGCTATGTTTGGGTTACATGAAGATTGTCAAGATGCAACTGCTAGTGTGATTCTTCAGATAATGATTCTGGATCTGATTCTGATGATTCTTGCGACAAGTCTTCTGAATCAATGTTTGCTTGCATGGCTAAGATCAATGGGGTTAGTAATTCTATCCCTTCTACTTCATTTGTTAAAGCATCATGTGTTGACTGTGAATCTAATAACTCTAAGTTAGAAGCCTTGAAAAATCAAAATGATAATCTTATAAGAGAAATTGCTTCTGTTAAGGACACTTATCGACAATCTCTTGAGTCTCAAATGAAATCTCGAGAAAAGATTGAAGCATTGTCGACAAGTAATCATGATCTCAAAGCCGAGTTATCTATGAAAATGACCATTAATGACCAAAAGTTTCAGGAAATCTTGAAACATCGTTCTAAAATAACTGAGCTTGAGAATGAGGTTCTTGAGTTGAAGAACAAGTTGGGTAAATTTCGAAATTCTTCGTTTTTATTGAATGAAATTATTGAAGTTTCTGGAAAACAAAAAGATTCTAAGAAAGGTATTGGTTTTGTTGAAATTCCACCACCTTTTCATAAAGATTATAAAATTAATCCTTTTGCAAGAAAAGAAGAGTATTTGATTCAAAAGGAATCTGTAATTTCTGAAAAACCAAAAATGGTTAAACCTGAAATTGTCAAACCCCAAGTTGCTCCTCAAAAATCTCATGTCCAAAGCAAAAAGGTGTTTGTTGAACACAATGACGAGGTCATTATCGAGGATGTGTTTGAACCAGAGATTATACACAAGAATAAGAACATTCCCAGTTCTAATCATATTCTGTGCGAACCTCACGAATTTGAGGAAGCAGTGTATGGTTCACACAAACCTCAAGAGAAAAAGGAAAATTCAAAGAAAGTGAACTCTATGAAGGCAAAGAAGTCAGTTAAACCGAAAATTTCTGATGAGGATTTAATGCGTTTCATTAATCCTTCTAGTTCTAAGCCATCTGCTGCTAGTGTTTTTAAGTTAAAAGGAAGGGACACAATGTTCACTGAAAAAGATATTCCAATTAGTATCATTAAGCCTGAGCTAATTGAGAGTGTGTTTTACAACGAAACTTCCAAGGTTCGTGAATTTGAACGTGTGTATGCTCAAGCGAAAGCATCAGTCTCATCTGATCCATTGACTAAGGCACAACAATTTTTAAAGCAAGCTAAGAAGATTAATTTTGTTAAGTCAACTGGAACAGATACACTACAAAGTTTTTCAAACAGTTCTAATTTAGATTTTTATTTAAAGAAGAAATCTGAATTATCTGATGAGTTTGCTAAGAGCATGACTAAGAATGTGAGTCATCATAAATCATCTATTCCAATTACTTCTAAACATCATCTTGTGGACATGCGAACGTGTTTCTTATGCGGTCAACAAGGTCATGTTGTGAGAAATTGTAATCAACAGAACTTTCAGAATCTTCATCCTTTTATCAAGGACAAATCTAAACCAATTCCAGTGGTTAAGGAGATTCTGAAACGACCAATGTCGTATGCTGGTGATACTCATATCTTGTTCTCTGATGTGAATCCTCGGAAGGTGTTTCAGATCAATGAGACACACGGTCAAGTGAAACCAAAATTCATTCCAACTGAACCTTTATGTCAAAACAGGAATTCAAACATTGTTCAGGCAGCTTATTTAAGACGAAAATCTAAGAAGCCAGTAACTTATTAACAAGTGGCTGAACAACAATTGAAATATGTGAATGTTAATGATCAAAGAGAAAACCATAAGGTGCCCAAGACTGAGGCCTGGGCTGCCTTTTTGAACTAATCACTTTTGTTTATGTGTAGGGTTCATCCAAGACCATTTCTGGTGAAAACTGGATCATGGATAGCGGGTGTTCTCGTCATATCACTGGAAATCTCGACCTTTTAACCAACGTAAGAAATATTCAAGGTGGTTATGTAGCATTTGTTGGGAATTCTGGAGGCATGATCACACAAGAGGGTGATGTTTCAAATGGTCATATTACATTTGAAAAAGTAAATTATTGTGACAAGGTTGATCATAACTTATTGAGTGTATCGCAGATTTGTGATAAAAAGTACACTACAATATTTACTGACAAAGAGTGTCTTATCTTGAAACCGGGTTACGTGATTCCCGAGGACATGGTTATCATGCGATCACCACGATCAAATGATATTTATGTCTTAAACATGAGTTCTAAGATATCAACATCAATCGAAACATGTTTTGTCTCGAAAGCAACCGAGAAAGACTCGATTCTATGGCATCGACGAATGGGTCATATTCATGTTAAAAAGATGAATTATTTAATGGCAAATGACTTAGTTAAGGGTGTCTCGCTAAAGAACCTTAAGTTATCTGATCACTGTGTTGCATGCAAAAAGGGCAAGCAGAAGAAGAAGACACATCCATCTAAGTTATTGAACTCCATTAATACTCCTCTTGAACGACTTCATATGGATTTGTTTGGTCCAGTGAATCGTGCGAGTATTTATGGAGACTGGTATTTTCTTGTCGTGACAGATGATTATTCAAGATATTCATGGGTGTTATTTATGAGTTCAAAAGATCAAACACCTGTTTTGGTACAAAACCTTATTACCAAGATCGAATCACTGTAAAAACAAAAGGTGAGGAGAATCCGGTGTGATAATGGTACTGAATTCAAAAACACTATTTTGGATTTCATTTGTATTCAAAAGGGAATTCATCGAGAATATAGTGCACCTTATGTACCACAACAAAACGGTGTTGCTGAAAGGAAAAATAGAACTCTGATTGAAGCTGCACGTACAATGCTTGCTGATTCAAAGCTTCCTATTCAATTTTGGAATGAAGCAATTAACACAGCTTGTTATACACTTAATCGGGTTCTAACAGTTAAATGACTCAAGAAGACAAGCTATGAAATTTTAAATAACAGAAAACCTAATTTAAAGTACCTGGAACCATTTGGGTGTCCGTGTACAATGTTGAAGAAGGATTCGGGTAAATTTGATGAAAAGGCTATCGAAGGATATTTCTTGGGCTATGCGTCTCCAAAGAAAAGAGTATTTAATTTTACATCTGGCTGTGTTGAAGAATGGTACCATGTGGACTGTCAAAAGTACACAACTCCTCCACAAGGGAAAGGTCCAGACTGGATGTTTGACTACGATAGTTTATTTAATTCGTTTACTCCTTCGACTGATCACATCGATGAATATCTTGTTAGAGCTTACTTTGAAGAACAATTGAACATTCCAAGCTCTTCAAATACTAATGCAGATGAAGTTCAACCCGATGCTACAACTGAAGAATCACAAGTTGTTCCTCCAGTTGTTATTGATAGTGCCTCTACCTCTTCCGATGATGATCAAGCTGAGATTCAAGTTATTGATCTTGATTGTGATAATGTCTCATCTCCCGAGTTGGGTGAACATTACACTAATTTATTTGACAATGTTGTTGTTCCTGAAAATCCTACTCTTCGAATTCATGGATATCATCCACAGGACAATATCATTGGAGAACTTGATGTGGGCGTTCGTACACGTCATCAAGTTGCTTCGTCAAGCGACAATAACGTATTGTGTGCTTACACTAATTTACACTCTTCGGGAATTGTGAATATTGCTAAATTCAATTGCTTTCTATCTCAAGTTGAGCCAACGGCAGCTCGTAAGGCACTTGAAGATCCTTCTTGGGTAGAAGTTATGCAAGAGGAATTACAGCAGTTTGCACGATTGGGTGTTTGGGATTTAATAGACAAACCTGCTAGAGTCAAGAAAGCTATTTAGACTAAGTGGGTATTTAAATGTAAAAAGGACGATCGAGGGGTGATTGTCAGAAACAAAGCACGTCTAGTGGTGCAAGGTTTTCATCAGCAAGAGGGTATTGATTATACTGAGGTATATGCTCCAGTTGCAAGATTAGAGTCGATTCGAATCTTTCTGGCTTATGCTGCTTACAAGAATATCAAGGTTTATCAAATGGATGTCAAAAGTGCTTTTCTCAATGGTGAACTACATGAGGAAGTGTTTGTTCAACAACCACCTGGTTTTGAAGATCCTGATTATCCTGACCGTGTTTACCGTTTAAACAAGGCCCTGTATGGTTTACATCAAGCCCCGAGAGCTTGGTATGGCACACTCGCCGACCATCTGACGGATAATGACTTCAAACGAGGAACTGTTGACTGCACTTTATTTCATAAAACTATTGGTGATGATCTTCTTCTAGTCCAGATTTATGTTGATATTATATTTGGGTCTACAAACGACACTTTATGTAAGGAGTTCGAGAAGTCCATGCAAACAAAGTTCGAAATGAGCTCGATGGGAGAGATGAATTTCTTTTTAGGGCTGCAGGTTCATCAATCTGATAAGGGAATCTTCATTCATCAGACTAAGTATGTGAACGACGTCTTGAGCCGATTCAAGATAACTGCCGGAAAAATCCCTTCAACTCCTCTTCCAGTGGGTCACAATTTATCACCGGATGAATTGGAGGATACCGTTGATCCGACCCTTTATCGTGCTATGATTGGTTCTCTAATGTATTTAACTGCTTCTCGACCCGACATAATGTTTGCTGTTTGTGTGTGTGCTAGGTACCAAGCTAGTCCCCGAGTGACTCACCTGGCAGCGATCAAGTGTATTTTGCAATATCTACGGGGAAATCCTGACATCGGGTTATGGTACCCCAAAGATAATTCTTTCGATTTTACCGCCTACTCAGACTCAGATTATGGAGGATGCAAGATCAACTTCAAATCAACGACCGCAGGATGTCAATTTTTAGGAAACCGGCTTGTTTCCTGGCAGTGTAAGAAGCAGACAAAGGTCTCTACTTCAACCGCCGAAGCTATTGTTGCAGCCTCGAGTTGCTGTTCCCAGGTTCTGTGGATACAACAACATCTTCGCGACTACGGTTTGAAGTTTCTTACTACTCCCATCTTGATTGATAATTCTGCTACTATAAGTATCACCAAGAATCCCGTACAACATTCCAAAACGAAACATATCGAGATTCGATATCATTTTATACGGGATTGCTATGAAAAGAAATTAATTGATCTTGAGAAAGTACACACAGATTTTCAAAAAACCGATCCATTTACCAAAGCGTTTGATAAAACACTTTTTACTTTTTTGCTTGGTTTAAATGGATTGAAAACCCTTGCTGAGATCCTAAAATTAGGATAATTATCTTAATTGCTTTATAAATTTAGTCTTATTTTTTTTATGTTTTAGATTTTAGGGGGTGAAAAGTATAGAAAATACAAAAAGAATGTGCTTTCGTTTGTATAGATAAAATACAAAAACATTAAAAATTTTCAAAATTCAAAAATATTGTGATTTCTGTTCTTTAATGTTTTCCCTTTAAATATCTAGAAAAACCAAAAACTTTTTAAAATTTTTGAAAAACCAAAAAGAATGTGTTTTATGTTTTTGTACAGAAAAATCTGAAAAACCAAAAATATTGTGTTTTAAAGTTTGTACAGAGAAAAACCAAAAAGATTTTTAGATTATTTTCTCGCTGAAAATTATGTCGGTTATTTAAGTTTGTGAAACATGCCTGCATGTCTTGGTCCTGTGATTCACTTGTGGATTGAAGGTTAGCCATTTATTTATTAACTTAAGTTAACTGGGGCGATTAAATTTATCTTTATTTTGTTTTTATGCTCCTCAAAATATTGAGTTTTTGAAGCAAAAAGAGAAAATGATAGTACATTGATTATTTTGATCCCAAGTTCAGCAAAAAGTAAGCTTAAAAGACTGTGTGCTTAATTGCATTGGTGCATTGGTAGGTCTTAAAACAACCCAGTAGAGTAAAGTATGTGATATAAACATAAAGAAACGCCAAATTGAAAGGGGTGTTAGTCTCTATCAAAAGTCTTGGTGAGGATGGCAGAAATGTAATAACCAGTCATACTCAAGCCTTATATTTGTTGATCACCCAAAAATCAAATAAAGCAAATAACAAGCGTTAAGTTTCTGGATATTGTGAGTCTTTATGCGGTTTAACCATCTGGGTATTCATATGCATGAATATTTCACTCGCTTTCTAGAGCAAACCCAAAGTCATTAAACATGATCACTGTTGTACCTCGTACAGTTTACATTACTGACTTGATCAAAATCCGCTGTTAGTCATACAAATTGTTCCTCCCTAGCGTGCGTCTTAATACCATTAAGAAACGAACCCCAGGGGATACAATGTATGTAAGCCGACAGATGGACTCGTGCATACTCACTCACAGTTAAGGAAACTTGATGCATTGCTCAAAATTTCTACAATTGGTATCAAAATTTTGATCAACAATATAATGGTTTAAGTCAAGTTGGGGTGAATTGGCAAAAATCAAACTACGCTTGAACCGAGATTAGAGGCTGATAATTTCTGATATTCTGTGCTCTAATTGAACTAATTAATCATATCACAAAAATACTTGAATGTGTGTTATTAGATTTATGTGGACAACAATACCAATGACCGACTTACCGCCAGTTATAATATCGCTGAAATATAAAACTGTGATGGAAGGGCAATTTGGTCAATATGATTCTCTGCTCAAACTCGACAAAATTACAAAAATATGTACTGCTTTTGGTACAATCGTTGAAAAATAAAAAAAAAATTGTCTATTTTGTTTAGTTCGAATATTTTTTAAATACATTCTTTACTTCTTAAATTTTTACAAAATACCAAAAATAGTTTTGTTTTCTTTATACAAAATATTTAAATAAAATTTAAGTTATGTTTCAGAAATCTGAAACAATTTTAACGTATTAGGTTGTCGGGATATAAGGATTTCTCGATAATTTAACTTATTGATTTATTTCATTAATTTATTCATTTATTTTTTTAATTTAAAATTAAATAAAAAGGGTTTAATTCGCTAAAATCCATTCGTTATTTATGGATAACGAACTAGGTGATTCCTTAGCGAACTAGCATCTGGTTCGCTAACCTAATTCGCCTCCGCACTCTGTAACGAATCATCCCTTCGTTATACATATTTAACGAATCATGACACGAATCGTGTCTTGATTCGCTAACTTTAATTTAACGAATCACATTGTGATTCGCTAACATAAGATAACGAATTGAGTTAGCGAATGGGCTAATTCGCTAACTTTAAAGTTAAACGAATCGTCTGATTCGTGCAAGCTGTACCTAGGGTTTCGTGTTTTGCTATATAAGACAAGATAACGAATAGGATTCCACTTTTCGTCTTCTTTCTTCATATTTCGGAAACTGTTCAAATTCTCTCTGATATTTTCGATCTTTGTGTTTGAACATTTCAAAGATTAATTTGAGTGTCCAAGGTATACATGTGTTTGGCGATTTCATTTTCGTAAAAGATGACATTTATTTAACTGTTAAATTATGTTATTTCAGAGGTTTAAGGGTTTTGAATCTTTGAAATCGTTTGTGTATAATTTATGTTTTTAATTGTCTGATTTTGATACAATGTTGATCGGAATCCCTTTCCGATACCCTTGGTGGACTCTAATCATCTTTTGATTATTGTTTGCTGGGTTAATCATGGTTGTGTGTTCTTGATGTTACTGTTGGTTCGTTGATCCTGAGTACATATAGGCAATGAGTCTCAATCTCATTCACCTACATTAATGAATGTGTTTCCGAGCTCAACGAGCTGATTATCGTGTTAGTTCAACGATGATTATGGCCAAATTGAATCTGGGTTTCGATATTGACTATTATTGTTCTTGACAATTTTGACTTTGACTTAGTGGAGTCAAAGAAAAAGTCATAATTTTGACCATTCGTTAGTCTTAGCGAATTAGAACTGTTTCATGTCCAATTCGTTAAGATTTCAAACGAACTAGTTTAGCAAATAAGACGTAGTACGAATCAGAGTTTGATTCGCCTAATATATAACGAACTAGAATTTAGTTCGTTAAACTCATTTAGTGATTCGCTAGGCCCAGTTCGTTAAAATATTTACTTGATAGCGAATCGACTGATTCGTTATCTTTGTATAACGAATCAGTGTGATTCTTAACGAATGATATTTAAAGATTAAAAAAAATTAATTAAATTAATTTCTTAATTAAGGGATTTAAAATTCTAATACGTGTAACTACATTTATCTTTTGAATTTATATGGTGATACCTATTCTCATATACGTTTTATCTATACAGTACATCATGGCTGAACAAGAACAATCACAGGAACAACCTCGTCAAGAACAACCACAAGGACAACCACCACAACAAGTTCAACAAGCTGAAATGGTCTTATTACCGTTCGATAAGAAGCACAACATCTGTGCTTATGTCGATCATGATGTGGCTGATTTAAGGACGTTCGGAGCGATGTTGAATTTCTTACGCCGTTCAAAGATACATTATGCAATCACTGCTAAACCTAAGGTGTATCTTAGTTTAATCAGGCAGTTCTGGAACACGGCGATATATGTTGAGGAAAGTAATTGGGTTAAAGCTACAATTAATCGACTTCCGATCACGATTGATGTAGAGGTCATTCGTCGGGTACTTAAGTTTGACGATAGTGAAGATTACCCGAGTGAGTTTGACAGAACGCTGGTCAGGGGTTTATTTACAAGATTAAATTATGGGGGTGATATTCGTCGGTCCATGTTGAACAAGAATGGGTTGTGTCCACCTTACAAGTACTTGTTGCATGTCTTGCTTCATTGCTTGAGTGGACTTCGCGGTGGTTTCGATGAATGTAGACTGAGCCTACAATCGGCATTTGTTGCTTTAATCTTGAACAAGCCATTTAACTACTCAGAACTCATCTTTGATCATTTGACAGAGCAAGTTCAGCAAACTCTACCGACAAAGAAGTTCTTGATGTATCCACACTTTCTACAATTGATTATTCACGATCTGATACCGGATTTGGTGATTGATCAATCATTGGTGAACGATGTTCTTGATATGGAACATATGAAAGCTGAAACAGTGCATCGGATGTTGATTTATCGAAAAGACAAACCACAGGATAAAAGGATGATTGGTCATGTAATCAATCCAGATTATGTATGTCCTCCTAATGAGCGTTGGATCCATGATGATTCGGATTCTGAGCGTGAAGGGGGAGAAGGTGGGAACAATGATGGAGGTGATGATGATAATAACAATGCTGATGGTGATGCTGGAGCTGGTGAGCGAGCTCTGAAAGAACAACAAGATGCAGTCGATGCTGCTCTAGCTGCCACCATAAAAGCTCAGCAAGAACGAAAAAGAAAAGGCAAGGCTGTAGCTATTGATGAGCCATCCAAGAAGCCCCGTGTATCCTCTGGGGATGGTGTAATTATTGGATCACCACCACCTCGTCAATCAACTATTCAAAGCTCGGCGGTGCCGCTAACTACTAGCACCCCGATGCTCACATTAACAACGACGATGGTGTCACATGAGAGGCTCGGCTTAATTCCTCAAACGGCGTTGACCGAGATGCCGAGGCCTCCTGCTGTGCTGTCAACCGTTTCTTCCACAACTACAATGAGACCTCCTCCTCTGCCAACAACTACATTTCCTCCATCTCTGCCTAGTGATGTCTCTTTCATGAGAATCACTCGGCCTCAGGGTCCTATTCAACCAATTCATCCATCTGTATACAATTTGTCACCTGGACATCAAACAGAAATGCTGCTTAATTTGTTACACTTATATGAAAACCAAATGGCAGCTGACCGACTCAATCAAGAACGACTCATGGAGAATAAAAAAAAAATGATGAGTTACATTTCGTTTTGTTAGAAGGAAACCAAGTCGCTGCGTGCGATTGTTGAGTCTCAGGGGTTGAAATTAAAAGAACAAGATGAGTTAATTTTACAATTAACTTGTAAAGATGATGCCCTCAAGAAACTCACAAATGATGATGATGATCCTGACGAGTCTGATGCAGGAGGTGAGCCTAAACAATCACATGGTTCATCCTCTGGTGCTGGTGTGAGTGGCGCTGATGATTCAGACAAACAGATAATTTCATTTCAAGATCCAACAGCGGCCAAGCCGGTAGAGATGATTGAGGCTAACACGGTAATATTTATTGATGAATTGGGGATAGTTAGAAGTATGGTGAACAGAGATGACATACAGATTGGTGAGTTTGTGGTTAGATCTTTGACAAGGGAGCAGATCTCGATTCTACTTGGGCTGAATGACGATCAGCTGACTACATTAGAGACTGAGCCCGATGTCGAAGTGATCAATGAGGAAGAAATGGAAGATGATCCGTTATTTATGAATACGGACTTTATTTTTAATGAGAACGAAGAGATTGAAACGGAGGATGTTACTGCTGAAGAGTACCCGGACTTGTATCAACACGCAAATGTTGATCAAGGTGCTCCGGTATTTCATAAAGACGTAATTAAAGAAACTGAGGACAATTTGGAGAAGATTGTGCAGCGAACGGTTCCTTCACTCAAAGAAGTGACTGATGATGACATTGAAAGATGGTTCAAACGCCAGAAAGTGGGTAAGATCATCAGTGCTTTTCGGTATGTAGATAAAGAAAGAAAGGATACTGCTACTACTTGGATTGAGGCAAATCAAATGACTACCTTCAAGACAGTTTCTAAGGTACATTGTGACATTGTCTCCTGGCTCTATGATTCAGACCTGAAGGTATGTATTGTGAAATGGGAAAAAGGTGTGCAATATTATGAGAGCATAATGGATGTGTTAACATTACCGCGTTGGGATGTACGCACCCTCGCGAGACGTCTATTTATCAATCGTGGGGGCAACTGAACTGCTGATTGGTTTCATCAACACTTACTGTTTGAGGTCAATCATGGCTTCAAGTTCTTCAAGCCCCAGGTCCAAAGACGTAAACGTACTGATGAGATTGATCCGAGGACTGGCTGGAAGAAACTTGTTTTGAAAGTGAAGCCACCAAAGACAATGAAAAGAGTTCCTGTGAAGACAATGCCGCAAGATATTTATCTGTCTTTCAACCGTTGGTACTATGACAATCGTATTGGCTAGGCCGTTATTGTTCGTGGTCGAGGACTACAGACTGAGCTCATCAAGATAATCGATCCGATGTGGTTGGTTAATTTAATAGAGACAGACAACGACGTGCTACACAGGAAGCAAATTTTGTTTGAACGCCAAGAAGATTACGACCTGACTATGCAATTCCAACGTGTTGTTCGTGTATGCCATGAGCACGGGATTCATAGTTGCAGAGATTGGCAGACAAAGTGTTTCAAATAAGTTAAAGACAAAGAGATCAAGACGAGGGGGTATCTGTTAGTGCACGGTTTTGCGTCTCGAGTCTTTGTAATTATCGTTAAATATTTATTTGATTGTTTTAATGTAATATTTAATGTTTGTTTATCTAATTCGTTATGTCATGTCTAGTTCGCTAGGAATGTTAGCGAACTAAGACTAGTTTGTTAAGGTTAAGTCTAGTTCGCTAGGAATGTTAGCGAACTTGGACTTTATAATGTATTCCCTCCTGATTCGTTAGGGGATGTTAACGAATCAGGGGGTGGTTCGTTAAGTTAATTAAGTTATTTAACAAAGGGGATTCTGGTTCGCTAGGGGATGTTAGCGAACCAGATCGTCTTCTATAAATAGTGAACCACTGTTCACTTGTAAAAAAAGGAGGGAAGTTTTGGAGAGAACTAATATTATTCTGAAATAGTTAAAGTATTCTCTCTCTCTCTCATAAGCTTCACGATTAATATTATTGATAATATATATTACATAACAATCAAACTAAGGTATAGAAAGAGTTAGATCCGTTTAATTAATATCAATATATAGATCTGGATCAGATCTAAGTTATTGATTAGAACGAGTGTAAATCAGGGGATCAAACAGACGACCGCCCGAGAGAAAGCATTTGGTTTCACTGACAGGCTCTGATACTTCTTATTCAATTTCTTCCGCATCTTCTAGGGATAGGAACATGGGTAACCACTTGCCTAGGAGAGTAGTAGTTGACTATGGTAGGCCGATTCGGAATCCTCATTTTAGCATCACTTTACCTAATGGTGCCGCCGTTGGCCACTAGTCCATTTTTTCCCACGTCATGTAACTCATCAAAACCGCACTCCAATTCCAAGGGCTAGAGAGCGAAGATCCTTCAAACCACATCGACATGTATGTTCAAATATGCGAAACATTCAATATCGGAAACATGAACGATGAAGACATCTATCTCCGTAATTTTCTCTTCTCATTTTCTAGAAAAGCCTACAAATGGATGAAGTCACTACCGGTGGATCCATCACCACTTGGGCGGGCCTTCAAGAGAAATTCATGACAAAATTCTTTCTGCCATCTAAATATGCTCTACTCCGTGGGGAGATTTGTTCTTTCCGTATGAGGTCTAACGAGTCTTTCGGGGAAGTTAGAGAAAGATTCAAGGACCTCCTTTTTAGTTGTCCTCATCATGGTTTAGATAAGTGGATGCTCATCGAGTGCGGGGATCGAGTTCGATCGAGCTAAAAATGAAACCATTTATAATCTTCCCCCGCCCACTTCTGTGAGATCCATCCGTAGCTTCTTAGGTCATGCTGGTTTCTATCACCGGTTCATCAAAGATTTCTCGAAAATTGCGAGACCGATGACCAAGCTACTATAGAAAGACGCTCCATTTGTCTTCTCTAAATAGTGTATCGAGGCGTTTGATCTTCTAAAAGAAAACCTAGTTAACGCCCCAATCAGGATTTCTCCCGACTGATCTTTGCCATTCGAATTGATGTGCGACACGAGTGACTATGCCGTAGGAGCAGTGCATGGACAGCGGAAGGAGAAGCACTTTCACCCGATCTACTATGCAAGCCGGACCTTGAACAGTGCTCAGCAGAATTACACCACCACCGAGAGAGAGTTATTGTTGGTGCATGTTTTGTGGCCGTCGCTTGGCGAATAGTTTAGAATGTTTATGTTGTATGCGGTACACCTAGATAGTGGTCCACGCCGAAAGTCATCCATTCGAAAGAGCATTTTCAAATGGATACTCATTCGATCGAACCAGTCTCTGATTCGATCGAATGAGTCTGCTATTCGATCGAATAGGACTCATTCGATCGAATGAGTCCTGATCGAATAGCAGTGGGTATAAATACCCAGCTTTCAGGCGTGGTTTGTTAAGGATTTGCGTGCCCGGCGCCCAGGTGCTGTCCGGATGAGGGGGGAGGCCATGCTCGACCTCCCCCTGCCATAGATCGTGATTTCAGTGTTTAACAAGCATGTAATCTTTCGTTTTTTTTCAATGAAATCGTTTGTTTCGTGTTTGTTTCTATCCGTCTTTGGTTATCAAACCTTCCGTCTCGAACCGGCTCGGATCGTCTCGGTCCCGACTGAACCAACAATTGGTATCAGAGCCACGGTTACCGCTAGAAGGGTCTAACAACCGATCTAGCAAGCCGAGCTCTTGATTTTATGCGTTATGGACGTTAAACTGTTGGTGTGTTCTTCGTGTTCTTCGCGTTTTCTGGGCTGGCGATGAAGGAGTCGAATCTGCCATTCGATCGAATAGGCCTATTCGATTGGCTGATTCGATCGAGTAGGTCTTCCCGCTCAAAAGTGTCAAATTCAAACGCCAATTTTCCCGCCCATTCGATTGACTTCATTCGATCGAATCAGATTGTATTCGATCGAACTGGTTTTCCCGCTCAAAGTGTCAAATTCAAATAGCTGATCGAACCAGTTCTTCATCCGATCGAATCTGTGCTTCATTCGACCGAATGAGCCCTATTCGATCGAACATGTTCCAGACCAAAAAAAAAATAAATAAATAAATAAAATAAAAAAATAAAAAATCTGGAACGCCCGCTTACACGAAAATTTGCCCAAGCCATTTTTATCAGTCGGGAAGTCTTCTGAAAAAGTTTGGCAAAAATAAAATTTTTTCCGACAAAATTTCCGGGAAATTTTCGGTTAATTTTCGGGTCAGTGATAAGATTTTTCTGGACATCCTATACAAGTTGATTACAATCCAGAAAAAGTTTGGTGACAGTGAAATTTTCACTGATATTTGCCGGCAAAGTCAGAGCGTTTAAATGTTTAATGGTTAAAGCGGCAAATTGGGGCAATGAACAAAGCAAAATCACCTGAAGGAATTATCATTTACAAGTTTAATGGATAACCCCTTGTTCATTGAGCTTCTACAGTGGTGATTGTTATAAGAACACAGAAGAACAGAGAAAAGTGATTACTGATGAGTTATGATGTTATTCATTCAACATGTCAGACCTTGAAATATGAATAACAGTAATCGAGTTAATATATGGGGTAGTCAGGAGCATCTGACTATTTATGGGCCAACCAAGTTTAATTTATTTTCCGCATTCTGAAGATTCTGCTTTGTGGAGAGAATCTGAGTTTGAGTTATTGTGGGGTAGTCAGGAGCATCTGACTATTTATGGGCCAATCAGCGTCAAATATTTATTTTCCGCATGTGAGAATTCCGCTTTGTGGAGGGAATTCTGTTGAAAAATGGTGATTCGCAATCACGAAGTTAATGATGTGTCTTTGTCTCCGATGATGAATCTGCATACAAACTAATCTGTTTAGGGGGAGTAGCTGTGGATCGGAAGCCTCATAGAAGATTGCCCAATACATTATTAAGTCAGCGGAAGACGATATGAGCTTACACGTCTATATATTGGGATACACGCCAACGTCTGAGGGGGAATTTCTATAGTTGGTTGTTTTTAAACAGATTGTTTTGTCTGAAGATGTCAGCAATGGAGAACACTTTGCATCATTAACTGAGAGTTCAGTCTAAGGGGGAATCTGCTGCAATGATGGTATTCTACCACGTGATTATCAAGCCAGAGCAGAGATTGACTGAAGATTGCAAGAGGTGTTTACAGCAATTCGCAAGCAACGTCCAAGGGGGAATATGTTGGTGCATGTTTTGTGGCCGTCGATTAAGGGAAGAAGAAGGAAGCCAAGGGGAGTCGGGACAGCAACCGCAATAGGGTACATTATTTTTCTTCAAAGTGGTTTGATTATTTATTTTATAAGTTCATCTCTATATTTCTTGATATGATGATTATGACATTTGAATCTAATAAGTTTTCATTGGTTATGATTATTGGCCAAATATTTTATACTACCTAGGTTGAGATGATTATTGACATTGTTTGACGGTTTATTTGGTTTTGATTGATCACATGACATATTATTATTGAAAAGCTTTATTTAATTTAGTCTTTGATGTGTTAAAATATTCTTTTTATATAATTATTGCTTGTGATTCCATGTATTACTTTGATTGATTGATTGTTTGTCGTTTGGTTAGAGTTCTACGTTTAGGTCATAGACTTGGTGTTTTTGATCTATTTGTGGTTAGTACTACCATAGAAATCTTGAGTGTGATTAATTATTAAAATTCAATAGTTTCACCTTCCTTACGACCGAGAGGTAATAGGGAGTCAGTTTGTCTCGCGTCTTTATTCGGTTAGGTTAGAATTGCGTGAGAGCGAGTTTTGGTCATGTCCGGTTTAGTTTTGCGTGCAAATATGTGTCTTAGATCGGGTTAGATATTGTTACCCCTTTATCACTATAATTGCTAGCACCAATTTTAAGCAGGTTTTGTGTCATTGAATCCGAGAGGAGATGCGCCATTAGGGTACCTTAGTAATATTTATCCCGGTGCATTTATTCAATCTTCTTTAATTTAGAAGGGTTAGTTGGTAAGACCGAGAGGTGATCTAGCGAACTTTAATGAGCCTTAGTTGATTATTTTAATTCCGCTAGCCGTTGAACTGTCAATAGGATTCTTGCCTAGGTAGCCGTTTCTCCATATTCGTTAAGAGCTCCATTAATTTCGTTAAGTTTTCCAGTTAGTTTCGTTAAGTCTAGTTAAGTTAAGTTAGTTTAAATTAATTAAAATAAAATAAAATAATATCAATTAAATATTATTAGGAAGGGCTTGGACTAGGGTTTATAATCAGATCCGTTCTCACGTGTCTTCGAGTTCAATATCCGGACTTTCCTTTTCTTTGCTATACGCGACCGGTACACTTGCCATTTGTGTGAACTAGGATAGGTTGTTTGTTTTTTAAGCCTAGTTGTGATTCATGTTTTACTGTTTACATATATTTTTGCACATCAAGTTAAAAACTCTATTAATTCTAGAAGTTGAGAAATAGCCAATAAAATAACCATAATCTACCTTGGCTGCAAATTTTGAAATTGAATCTTTCAATTTCAAAATAAAATATGGGCAACCAAAGGCTTTGAAAAATGAGATTAGTGGTTTGATTTTATAAAGAATTTCATAGGCTGTTTTCTCATGCATTTGATTTATCAATAGCAAATAAAAGGATCCAATTACAATAGAGAGGTGGGTAAACGGGCAACAAGCTGCAAAATCCTATTCTGAACATGACCAACAGTGTTAGCTGCTTCTGCCCAAAAATATAAAGGTGAGCCAAAATCAGCAAGCATGGATCTAGCAGCTTTAATGAGTGTCTTGTTTTTCCTTTTCGCTACTCTATTTTGTTGAGGCTGCCTTGGAATGTTGTATTGTCTGATAATGCCATTGTCACTCCTTAGGATTTTTACAGGTAGATCAAATTGTTTTACCAATTGTATAATAAAATTCTTGATCTTCTCAGATGTTTCATCCTTTGAGTGCAAGAAGAATGTCCAAGTGAACCTTGAATAATCATCTGCAATCACAAGACAATACCTTTTCTTTTCAAGACTCGGTATTCTAACTGGTCCAAAAAGTTCCATGTGTAAGAGATTAAAGCAAGCAGTAGTTTTAGATTCTTCTATAGATTTGTATGAAACATTTTATTGTTTGCCTTTCACGCAAGCAACATATGTATCATCACAGACATATTCTCTGATAGGTAGACCTCTAACCAATTGTTTCTTGGTTGGATTGTTAATTGTTTGCAAATTAACATGGCCTAATCTCATGTGCCATAAGTTTGTTTGCTTGATTGACGCTCTACTAAGAAAACATGCTGCAATAGGGATTTTGTTATCCTTATACATGTCTATAGCATAGACATTTCTAATCTTGTTTGCAGTTAACAAAGTGTTTTCTGCAACCATTTTTCAATATGTTTAGCATAGGTAGAGTTGACAATTTTGCATATTTTCTTAGTGAAGAAAGCACCATATCCTCTATCGCCCATTTGTGACACACTTAACAAATTAAATTTCAATTTGTCAATTAAATTACCATTATCAAATGTTAACTTACCTGCTTTCATTTTTCCTGAGCCTAAAACACTTCCTTTTTCATCATTTCAAAAGGATACAGCTCCCCCTCCATGTTTCTTGAATTCTGAGAGAAGACATATGTTCCCTGCCATGTGCCTAGAGCCTCCACTATCAACATACCATAAGCTTTCAAGGCATTTGAAAGCTCTCTGCACATATGAAGAAAATTAGTTAGAAACTTTAGTGCACGCCCCTTTGGTCTTGGATTGCTCATTTGAAGATGATAAATCACTTTTATGTTGAAGATTCTAAATCAGAGTCATCAACTTGATTTTCCATCAACATCTTGATCTCAGCACTTTGTAAAACAACTATTTGATTGTTCAAAAAAATTGTTTTCCTTGTTAAGATAGTGGTGGGTGGAGCATATGTTATTTGAACAATTCTTGAACTTGGAATGTTCTTTAGGGTTATAGTAACAGGTGTTTCAACCATTTCAAACTGAACTTTCTTTTTAGGTGTGGGTTTTTGAGCATTTATGAAAACATTATGAGTTACAATAGATTTATTATGTTTAACAGCTTTCAAAATCTACAATCCTCAATTAGATGATTGTTTTTCTTGCAAAAATCAGATAGATTTGAAAACAAAGGTTTCTTTTGACCATTTTTAGATTTCTTTTTCTTTGTAACACCCAATCTATCAACAACTACTATTTCTGGTGACTTATATCCAGGTACAAAAGTTGGATGAGTTTCAGTTTGTTTAACAACTGATCTTGGAACATATACTGGAGCAGTTGCTACCATCTTGGTTGATTCTATTTTCTTTGAAACTACTAGTCGTTTGGAAAGATTAGATGTTTGAGATGAACCAGTTGTTGTAATGTTCACATCAGTTGTTTTGATTGAATCACCGGTTGTTAATGAATCTGCCGATGGATTGTGGTTAACATTTGACTTTTGACCAATAAATGATGTGATAGAAATCTGTTTAAATCCTTAAGTTGTGTTAGTTGTTTGATGCCAGTTCCCAATTCCATCTTGAAATAAAAATGTGTTTGAACCATTCAAGTTTTGAGGAACTACTGATGGGTTATGGTCAACAATTGACTTTTGACCACTCAAATCAATAAGTGAAACTGGTTTAAATCCTTGTGAAGCATCAGTTGTTTGATAGCAGTTTCCAACCTTATCTTGACAAGCAAGCTTTAGTGGGGCGGTACTTGGTGAAGACAACTTATTGAACTTGTGTTTGAAAAATAGCTTCTTCCTCAAGTTCATCAACACAATTGTAAGGAGTAAATGGAGAATAATTATGAGGTTGCTCGGTCTGATTATATCAAATACCAAATTTCATATTACCGTCGGATTTCTTACTCAACAAACTTTGAAAACCCTTACTAGATTCGATCCATTTGTAGCAGTTTAGCAAATGCAATGATGCAATTTACGTGAATTTGTTCTAATGTTTTCATTTAACTTTTCTTTCATATCATTTTTAGATTTTGAAACTACGTATTCAAGTTTTGCAACTTGTTTTGTCAGATTTATGTTAGCAAGTTTTATATTAGAAAATACAATGATGCAATCATTTGAACATAATTTTTGACAAACTTCAGGTGTTACCTCAACAACAGCAGCTTCAAGTGCATTGTTAACAGCAGTTTGAGAATCTGCTATTGCATCACTTTTCATCAACACTTGTATCATTTCATTGTTAAAATCACTCTTCAACTCCTTTTCATCAGCAGATTCCACATCAATCACCACAGAAGATATATCCTTTGTGCTCATCTCTTCAGGTAGACTATTCCAATTTATAAATTCTTGTGTGAAGAAGCTTGTTTTGGTGTTGCCTTGACATGAAGTGGATGGTCTAGGTGTGGTAATCATGGCAGGTTAAGCTTGTGTATTGATAGATGGAATGAAATGAGGTTGAAAAAATTGCATTTGCTGCATGGGTTGAGCTGTTGATGTATACTGATATTGATACTGGGACCAGTATTAGGCATTGTTGAGGTTTGTGAAAAATGAGCTATGGAATGATTATTGAAGCTTTGTTGTGAATGAGGATGGAGAAGTGAACTTGGATAGGTTATTAAAGGTTGAACTTGATTGGGACTAGGTTGTAACAAAATTCTACATTCTCTAGCAAAGTAAGCAACGTACCATGGAGAATGGTTAAACTCAAATCCCTAAAATTTTGCAATGTTCTCAATATGATAGCATGAGTATCCCAATGTTTAGGAAGAGACCTCATATATTTGTTATCCAGAGTAGAGTTTGCATAGTTAACTTCAACCATTTTTAATTCACTAATTAATATAGTGAACCTTGCAAATTGTTGAGTTAAACTCTCTCATTTCATCTGACAAAAAGCTTCATATTGTTATGTGAGAATTTCTAGTGTATTCTCAATTACTTGAGAAGTACTACCAAATTGTTCTTTCAGTGCATCCCACAACTCTTTAGCAGATTTGCAATGAATTAATCCACCATAGATTTCATTTGGAATTTCCATGGAAAGCATTGCGTAAGCTTTGGCATCCAATTCAAATTCATATATATCTTGATCAGAATAATCCTAAGGATCCTTTTTGGTCGTCTTGTTACCATTCAAAGGATCAACAGTTTTAGGAAAATAAAGTTCATGAACAACTGATCTCCAACAACCAGTATTTTGGTTGCACGGGTTGTCAAGCATTCTATGAGCCCATATGTTGTATTGACCTTTAAACAGCATCAGTGGTTTTGAGGTAGTCCTGGTGTTATGAGGATCTTGTACGAACGACATGATTATCAATTCAATTGGTTTTTCGCTAACAACGTAGTATTCAACAGAGTTTTGATTACATTAGATTTTTCAACTTGAATTATCAATTTGAGCTTTGATCTCTGTTACTGAATTGATTATTAGATCAATTTCAGATATATAAGGCTCTGATACCAATTGTTGGGTTAATATTGTATGAATCTAAGCTAATTAACACAATCACAACTAATGAAGCAGCAAACAACTTATCTTAATGCTTTGGATCAATTAGTATCACTTTAACTGAAATCATATTTGAACTATAACTCAATTAGTATTTTAATAAAACATTATATGCAGCGGAAGTCATAAAGCTAATAAGAGGTTTCATATGTAAGAACAACTTTGTATTAATCATAATTGAAAGATTACAATCTATCGATATCCCTTAACCTTTGCTCATCATTCATTCACTGATTTTCTTGTACATGTGTACAATGATTAGGTGAACGGTGTGATGTGTGAAACTACTGATGAGCTAAAGGTGAAAGTGACATCTAATAAAACGGTTATAAAATACTGATGGACTAATTACAAATAAGTGACTACAAAAAGAATTATATGCTAACTACTGATCTTTGTTAGAACAACTGATGTTTGTGTCATCAGTTGTTAGTCTTCAGTTATTTGGATCTTCAATAATTTCCATGAACAGTTGTTCGGCCATCAGTCCTTTCATATCAGCAGTTTGCAATTATCAATTGTTTGGAGCAGCAGTTTGTCAAAAGACCATAATGGAGAACAACTAATGTTTGTATCATTAGTTGTTTGGTTTTTGGCTATCTGTTCTTTGATAGGTTCAACAATATTTCAACTACCCCTTTCGATAATATTCATTTTATGGTTTAATGGAATCGAACATCAAATGGCTTGTGAATTGTATTTTTCTCACATTACATATATTATAAACCTTATGTTGGTCACCAACATTGTTTTTTGACAAATTTATTTTAATACATGCTATAGGTGGGTAATTGATGAATTATTCAAGAGATGTTGACATTTAGAACCTACGGACTTAGACTATTAATAACATAATATTTGTGTAGTTGTTATGTTCAAAATGTTTGATGTACTTGTAAGAACCTTAATGTGATATAAATAGATATTACAACTTTAAATAGTATCATGAGTTATTAGCAGTCGTACGTTCGTCTCGACGTATAAACCACCCTTGGTCGGGGTGTGACAGGTATGGGTACGGGTATTTTGGAAAAAAAAACTCCATCCTTATTCTTAACCACTTGGTGAATATAAGTAAATATATAAATTGAATAGAGAGAGCCATCTCATTTTTTATATAGAGCCAAGCCAAGCCAACTTGGAGTGAAGTTCGATTCGAGCTTGAGATAGCCTTAGCTCGGCTCGCTAACAACCTTTTTAGTGATGTTTTCCATCGCATCGCGTCGATACCTCACGAGTATAAATATTTATCCACATTTATTACATATATAGGTTGAGGCACATGCTAGTAGTGTCAATGACCTCAATTTTTCTTTCCCCAAACCAACAACTCCGCATCATGACTTGTGGAGAAGACACATTTTTTTTAGCTATGAACTTGTATAAATAAACACCGCCAAACAAAAACAAAACCACCCACGCACTGCATCCACAAGTCGGAGAGCATGCACCCACAAAAAACCACCAAAATTACATGAAAAAAAATTTCACCAATTCGACCAATCTGTTGATCTATATTTGGATCTATTTTTAACCAAAGAAGATCGAGCGATTTTATATCTCCAATAATATCTTCCACTTTGATCTCCTTACCTTAAAAAACTTCTTGTTTCTCACTCTCTAACTCTCCAAGATTGATGGTCTTATGAAGCTCCAGAAGATCTCTAACCAAGAACCCAAATATAAGGGGAATTTTACACCAACAACTAATGTGCTCACAAACAACAGCCGCAACAAAGCATCCCGATGTTATGATCTTTCGTCTCCCAACCCAACTTGTACAAATCACAACTGTTGTATGAGACCCGTAGATTTCTTTGTTCAAGAGTTCAAGCCCCCCAAACATGAATATTGCACTTCGCGGGAACCCATTTTCTCCAAGATCAGCCATACACTCCCCCCCTTTTATGGTATCAGAGCCATAACCAGGCTCATGTTCCGCCTTTACCAGATCTTTTAAGTATGCTATGTGACTGCCGACGTTGATCGGATCTCTCACATCAGAACAAATGATCTTGTTGAGGACTCGAACAGTCTTATATGACGTGTAAACATTTCCCCTGTGTCAGTAGACAATTTGTTCGTGAGTGGTAAGACGACGTTAAAGAGGAGAAGAGTCGATGTAAGTCTCTAGTTTAGTACGAATTGGGAAAACCCAGAGGGTGTTCGGTCACGTCAAAAATCATATATGAACCATGAGTCGAGTCTGTCCCGTTCTATGTCCAGACTGTCCCGTTCCATGTCCAGTCGTCAGCGTCTAGGATCGATCAGCCTATGTGTTATCTTATATGTCTAGTGATTCTAAAATCCCTATTACTAGTATGCCTTTAGTTAATCTCTATAGTGTCTTTTCAAAACCCCAAAATTCTCTTTCTAAAGGAGTAAAAAAAATAATTAGTCCAGACCCCAACCCGGGTGTGAAGGAGTATGTTCAAACCTCCAAGTTTGATTCATACCAGCTTCCAGCCACAACCTCCGAACACCTAGTAACCCTATCCCTTCCCCCGGATCTTCCAAGGATCTGCCAAGCACAATGTTTTACCCACATCCACTTCGGTACAGTAAGGTTAGCCCTGAACTTCCACGGTAGAAAAGGTCTACCAGCGTTCTCCTGGATCGCCCTAGCCGATTCCAGTTTTGTAGAATACCAAACGCCTGTATTGGTACTATTCAAACCACATTGAACGCCGGCACAGTGTTTGTCACCTTCTACCTGAACTTCAACATGCCTCTCAACGATCCATCACTGTTTACCGCCTTAAAAGCCCGGATTCAAATAGGAGGTGTCCAACAGGTTAACACCTTTCAAGCAACCTTCCATTATCAGATGGCGTACAGAGTCCAAAACAACTGTTTGGACATCATGGTTCCCATTCATGACAACTCAGGTGACGCGCTACTCATCTACATCGACTCCAACGTCGTGCCTATAGTAACATATGTTCCTAAGCAGCTATCCAGAGAAGAGCTTCTCAAGCTCCTTCCAGAAAAATGGATAACTAACTACGAACAGATCCATCAGGCTCCCGTCCAGACAACGACAGCTCCAGACTTCGTCCTACACCAGGATGGTCTTGTCGAACTCAAGTTCAAAAAAGAAGACAAACGAAACTTCTTCTCTACGATGTACATGATGCAGCATGTGACAACACCAGCTCCAATAGAACATTTCCCGTATGACGTGTGCAACTGCCAGTCATGCTTAGACGAAGAAGACAGGGTTGAATACGAAGAAGATATGCCTAAGAAGAAGAAAGGATCCCAAAGGTCTCTAAAGAAGAGATATGAAGCGGAAGATCCAACAGTTGGTCTTCTTGGTGAACCATCGGGCAAGTTTCAAACTATGTCCTTTACGAAGACTCACCACCACAACCAACACCAAGGCCAGCCAGTCCTTCATCACCCAAAGTCCCTCCTAGGCAGAAGGGAATGTTTGTCATCACACCTATCCCATCCACCTCGTTCCCAGATCTCCATACAGAGTTCCCGGCCCTGGCCTCATTCAAAGATCCTGTCCAGAAGATAAAACATAGCTGGAAAGTTCAACCTTCCAGTACTATGAACCCCACAGGATACTCAAGCCAGATCACTGTTTCCGAAGCCACACTCAACTGGCAAAGTGAGAATGTTGTTACCCATACCAACTCTCTCAAAGCTATCCTAGATCAGCAGAACATGTTCAACCACACCCAAGAAAGCTTGGTAGGCAGAGTACAATCTCTAGAGAGTATCATCTATGAGATACGGACCAAGATGCTTGGCCTTCATAATAAATTACTCCAAAAAGTAAATTCAAGACCTGGACCACATACTCAGAACAGCCTAGTCCAGAAAGAAGTCGAGGTGAAGTTCCTCAAAGCCCAGCATGTAGACCTTGAAAGGCAACACAAGCAACAAAGAACTTCAACCATGGCCGATGATCCATGGAGGCTACCAAGTGCTTCGTTCGTCATAACGGCTTTTGAGCCACAACCGCTATCGGTACACACGTAGTCAGGAATGTCACCATCAATGAACCTTTGGGCAAACGAACATGCTCATATTAGAGCTAGAGCAAGAAAATCGTCATCAAACCGCAGTTCTTCGTCAAGTAGCACGGACCAGAAACCATCCAAAAGCGGTTCTAAGAAAGACAAGCATGTCAAAGATGACTGTATGATGATGGCTTATAAGGAGACCCAGCATGTCCATCAACAACCACCAGCTAATGTCCAAATCATCAGCCATTCTGATGATGAATCATGTGTCATCTCTGAAGAACGATCAGAATATTCTGACGTAGCTCCAAATTACGAATTTGAGCATTTATTCATGACACAGCCAGAACCCACTGAGCCAAACCACATTGACTCGGATATCGAAGATGTAGAGTCACGAACAGAACAACTGACGAATAAAAATGCGTTCTCCAACATGGACTCCAAGAAACAGTTCACCTTTGATGACATCCGCCATCACAATGGCGTGAGAGATATGTTGAAATGCTAACATGGTGTTCTGCAGAATTACAATATTACGACATTAACATGGTCATCAAACGTTTCCTGACAAGATGTCAAGGAAGACTCAAGGACTGTTACCTAAGTTTGGGAGAATACCGAAAAATGTAAATCCAACAACGCAAGTCGGTATAAGACTTCATGAATATAATTCACAATGAATTTTTGGGAAACCCAATAGAACTCACAGTGAAAGCACGAGATGAATACCTGAAAATGAGGTGTTGTTCCTTTAAGAAAAAGTACCTACAAAGGCATTATAACAGAATGTCAAAACGCATCTACTACCTACACGGTATAGATGACGTAAACCTCAAACAGGTTTTTCTAAACTCGTTTCCTGAATCATTGTCAAATGATGCATACAGGTTCCTGGAAATCAAAAATATCCCAATAGCCCAAGTCTCACTCGGAGAACTATACCAGCTGGTCATAAATGCTCTTTCAAGACTTTGTGACCAAAGAAAATTCTTAGCAGAGTTTGAAAGAACTGGAAGAAGCCTTGGTCAGCCTGTGATGACAAGTATCTCAGAATTAAATGCAAAGATGAAACCTCGTGAAATTGTTCCCGTGCTTCCAAGAAGTATGGATTCAATGAAGACTACTCCTCTAGAAGAAAAAAGTCCCACAAGAAAAGAGATAAGGCAAAAAGAAAATGGAAATTCCTAAGTAAAAAATCAAACAGAGGAAGAAACACAGACAGGTGTTATGTCTGCAATCAAAAGGGACACTTTGCAAGAGATTGCAAAGACAAGAAGAAAACCCAGGCCTTAATGCAGCAAATCAACATGGTAGAGCCGATAGATGTCTCTGACTTAGAGTCTCTATATTCTCTTGATGACGAACCAAAGGAACAGACGATTTGCTCCATCAGGTATGAGGATTCGAGTAGTGATTCAAGCGCATCAGATACAAGCGACTCCGATGATAACGTCAGAGCAATGTACATGCTAATGTCATCTCACGACGAAGTTTTCCTTCCCAAAGAAGATGAAGAAAGGCTTATTGTGGAAGATTATCTGCCAACCTGGAAAAACAGTGAAGAACAGTTAAACACCGTTTGCACACTATCAGTAAAGATTCCTGAAGAAACGGACAAACGAATCTCTCAGAAAGAAGAAGCCCCACTTGAAAAAGCAAAAGGAGACTTTCAGAAGGCTACATGCAAGGAAATCATGAAAGATAAAGGAAGGACCCATAAGAGCAGTATCAACCACAACTATGAACAGAAACAGTCAAAAGTAAATATTCGAGTGTCACCTCAAAAATCTAAGTTGTTGTGGCAACCTCTATTACAAAGAATCTCTATTGTTCCCCATGACGCCGAAGGTGGCCCGACGGCCTATAAAAGCAAGAATAACTCTTTGATCCAGCACCACCCCATCAGAAAAGATTATCATCAGAAAGCTACTGAGAAAATAGATAGAGCATCCATTCCCAAGCAGCCAAACACATCCCTAATCCCAGTAGAAGTTTTCAAGCTGATCAACAAAAACAACCTTGATGTTTCTGAACTAAACTACAAAACCTTCCTGACCATCACTCTTAAACAACATGGCCCCTTCATGAAAAATTACAGGTTTCACCCAGATTACACATTTCTCAATATTCTACAAATTCGCAATCTGTATCAGCTACCAACAGAAGCCTTAGGGTTTTTCTGGTACTTGTTTGAAAAGTTCAAGATAGCCATGTCCTTCAACTCTAAAAAACTCATCACCTACCTCATTACCCATGAGTAAGGAATTATGCCCCCGGAAAGGGCAAATGTGGCTAAACTCCTTAAATGGTTCTGCCCAATCAACAAATGGGTGAAGATGTTGTCATCCAGACAAGGCAGGCACTGTCTGGCATTGTTTGAAAAACTAGGTAATTATATACAGGGTGGCCCTTCAAAGAAGAGCAATGACCCGTCCAAACTTGTCTACGAATGGTTTGAAATGAACCCGGCTAGTTGTTACTTCAAAATTAACTACCTGCAGCCATGGAAAGAAATCCGTTGTTACATGGAAAAAATAAACAAAGTAAGTTTTGAAGAAATTCCCCCGGAAGTCTTGGCAAAGGAAGACGTCTGGACAACTGAAGATCCCCAGACAAAAGAATGGGATCAAGTTATCCTCGACTACTGGAACAGTAAGTGCTCGTTCAATGAAGTCTTTGAGATTAACGAAGACATGTATTAATGAGTGAAAGACCCATCTAATCCATCTAATTCTGATGATTATGATTATGACCCACCAAACGAAGACACGTACCCAAGTTCACCGGATTTCACCATCGAATTATGTGACATGACGGAGATGAAGAAGCACTTGCCGAAAGAATTCCATTAAGTTGTGTGTTTTTATTTGTGTGCTTAATGTGTGTTTAATAATAAAGCTTAATCACTTTTAAAGTGGTTTTAGCAAGTAGATTATGTATTAAAATATCTAATATTGTGTGATGTAAGCAATGATGTAATTTGCTAATGTGATGTAAGCAATGATGTCATGGGCACCCTTCCTTGGCCTATAAAATGAGGGTTCCCCCTAGTGTATTTCTCATCCTTGGAAAGAAATATAATCTTCTTCTTATATATTTATCTCTAACATCTCTCTAGTTTCTATCTCTAAAAACTCCTTTGAGTCTTTTTCTATTTTCCGGCGGGTTGTTTGAGTGTCCTCTCGAGTCTAGAAAGCCTAGCACTTGAGGTTCAGAAGATTTCCAAGCCGAGCTCCGTCTTTAGGTTCTTACTGGTCTTTCTGAAGATCAGCCATACACTCCCCCCTTTTATACTTTAACACATAAATATTCCCCACCTTTAAATTTTTAACAAACATATTTTTAATTGAGCTTACCGAGAATCCTCCATCTTTATCTCCCAACCAAACTCATTTGTCTGAACCTTCATCCCAGGCTGCAGCGGCCATAATTTGTAAGCATTTCTTCCATTCCGCCATTTCTTAGACTGTATTTGGAGATCTGATCCAGTCCCAGGTCCATCCGAACCTGCCTTCCCTGTTCCAAAACCGATCCCCAGCCCTACATCTTATATTTCTTTCCAGCTTATATAGATTTGGGCATGCTTCTTTAAGACTTTGGCTACCCACCCGGATACTAGACCAGAAACTCAGGTTTTTACCATCTCTCAAGTTACCGTTGATCAGGTCCACGAGCCTGCCAGCTTCTATGCTTAAATTATTAATCACCTTGGCGATATTTAACCAAACACCTGAATTGTCTTTATTAATCGGAACCACTTCCTAGTCTTTTGTTTGATTATTAATAGAGTCTATTATTTTTTTCCAAAGCTCATTTCTTCCATTTTATACCTCCATCCCCACTTAGCTAACAAAGCGTAGTTGACATCTTTAAGCCTCATTGTGCCTGAACCTCCTTTATGTTTAGGAAGATTCACTCTATCCAAAGTCATCCAATAGATTTTCTGCATCACTTGATCCCAAGCCACCCAATGAATTTTCTGCATATTGTTAGATCTGCCCCAAAAAATCTCTTCATGATTTTTTCAAGAGTCTTCGCACCTTGCTCGGCACTTTGAATATGGAGAATTATAAACTGGTAAGCTTTCAAGAACCGCTTTTATCAACCAACCCTACCTCCGATAGATAAGGAATGGGCTTTCCAAGCCGACAAACTTTTCTCAAAGGTATACATGATCCTATTCCAATTATGAGTTTTGTACATGTTAGCATCCATTAGGATTCCAAGATGAATAAATAGAAGTTTACCCGCTTTAGAGCATTCTCAATGGGTTCTCCATACACATCTTCATTTCTAAAGTTTAGAAAAAAAAAACATCTAAATAATCACTCCAACTCATTACCTATCTCTAAACTCCATCTCTAGATTTTAGTGAAATGATATAGGAAGCCTCCAAAGTTAGAGTGTTGCCACAATACTCCATTTCCAACTACGCTTCTATAAATATATATTAGAAATCAAATTATATTAAAAATGATAATAAGACAAAACAGTTATGAGTTAAGATTATAAATGAAAGAAAAAGAATAAAGAATATAGAGATGGTAATGGAGAATGGGTTGGGAATGGTTATTAGAAAATGATGTATAAATTAAAGAAATTATGTTTTTTGGTTAAATTTTAAAAATAGAGATAGAAAACCCATTGAGAATGCTCTTACATCCAATCACACTGGCCATCACTTTAATCTCTTCTCCATTCACGTTACATCAAAAAGGGTGGAGAAGACACGTTTAGGAATTAGGATGCAGTAACGGTTGTCAAACAAATACTTATTTCATAATCAAATGCAGAATATATGTTTAAGACCTAGAACTTCAATTGTTTTTAGGAGAAAAAAAAAAGACTTAAAAAAGTTATTGAATCATTTACATGAAAAAGAAGGATTAAATTAACCACGTCAATGAAGAACAAACGTGAATAATAACGTCGGTTATACACAACTACATTTTGAGAGGTCTCACAACTCAAAACAAATCATCAAAACTAAAAATACACAA
Source organism: Bidens hawaiensis (assembly GCF_021521415.1). NCBI lineage: Eukaryota > Viridiplantae > Streptophyta > Magnoliopsida > Asterales > Asteraceae > Bidens > Bidens hawaiensis. The sequence continues at coordinate 76,138 of NW_027505710.1, read as the reverse complement.
ATTTGATTACACAAGACGTTTGATATGTGTCGGTTAACAAGTAACAAAACGATAACAGAATGTCCCTCTCTTTCAAACCCTAACCAAATTTCGTTAAATCTTTCTTCCTTTCCATTCTCTGATAGTTAATCGAGCTCAAACCATTTATCATTTAATCTTCCTCAAAATCAAGAAAACCGGTTTAAAATGTACACTTAGTTTAGGCATCAACTCTTTTTGGTAGTCTCATCTGCATGATAAATAAAGATAACTCATCTTAATTCATTAGGCTATAATACGTGTGACTTGCAACTAGAAATAACTAAAACAGAAATTTAAGATTACAACTTTTGATTTTGTCGTTCGCCAGCCTCCAGAGTTGGTTTCTGGACGCACATATGCATATTTCTCGAAAGGATCTTGTACTAGGCTTTTAGTCACACTTGTAACACTAGATGGTGACAGTTCCTACAAATGGTTTTAACACAAAGTCAGTTTACAACCAATAAAGAGCCGGCACCTAGTCTGTGTTCAACAAAAATGCAGCTAAATTTTGCCTCATATTGATGCAACAATGTTTTCCCATATTTGAGTTATCATAAATTTTCTGATGTCATGTGTGCTAAAAGTAGTTTAAATCAAAATGTGTGCTTTCATTTAGGCTTGTAAACGAACTGAACGAACACAAACAAAGCATGTTCTTGTTCGTTTATTAAACTGAATAAACGATCGAATACGAACAATCAAACAAATGGGCTTCCATGTCCGTTCGTTAATAAAATGAATGCGTCCGTGCTCATTTATGTTCCTTCGATAATATAAACGAATCTACCTATATAATAATAGAGTGAATTTTCAACAACCATTTTTTCCTACTTTTTATCAAATCTCTTTAAATTGCCACATGGCATTTTGACATTTTGTTTTATTTTTGCATTTTCATTAAAATACTTTTCATCAATTTTTTTAAAATTACCATATGACATTTTGGCATTTTTTTATTTTTTCCTTTTCATTAAAATACTTTATATCAAATCTCTTTAAATGACACATGGCATTTTTTTTTATTTTTTCCTTTTCATTAAAATAATTTTCATCAAATCTCTTTAAATTCTATGTAATCCTCAACCCTATTTTATAATGATTATACCCTAATTTAAAGTATAAATGCGACTAGAATGTACATATTCAGTTAATGATAGCCGCCTGCTTTTGCATTCGTGTTCTACATTGGAATTATAAGGTTTGTTTGATTTCTTCTTTTTACATGTGTTTCAATCGATATTCATCAACATGGGTATCGATTTATCGAATGCAGCACAAAATTAAAATATTCATAGGAGATTCGTTGGTAAAAACATGGGTTTCGATAAATTAATTATATCCATTTGATTCTTTGATTAAATCCAATTTATGAAATGGGACTTCTCAAATTTTTAATACTTTGGTTTGAAATTAAAGAGTTATATTCAAATTTCTATATAACGTACAACATGGCCTATATATAATCTTCATGAAAGCTTATTAGCTTACCAATAGAAAACTTTAAAGTTTTGTAACGTTTGTTAACTACTACAAAACACTAATGTCGATTACGTGTATGCTATTGGTAATTTTATGATATTAACAAAAATGTTTGTAAATGTTTATATTATCATTTATTTATCGTTTTTGTTTTATTATAATTATCATGTGTACTACATGTATTTTTTTTTATTATATATGTTTTACTAGCCCGTGTATCACACGAATTCTAACCTAGTGAACAATATGAACGTAAACAAACAAACATAAACGAATTTAATGAGCAAACTTAAACAGACGAACGAGACATGTGTCATGTTCGTTCAGGCAACTAATTGAACAGATATTTTTGTTCATTCGGTCATTAATTTTAGAGTTTAGAATAAACTAAGACGCATTAACTGACCTTATTCCTAAATGCATCAATATGTTGGATTTCCAGTCTATCAGAATAAAATATCGCCTGCAAATAGGTTCAAAATAATAAAACAGTGTAAAAGAGAAACTATAATAATAATAATTTCAACAGACAGTAGTACCTTATTTAAAAGCTGCACATTGGATGAATCAGTAGCAACAACATGCAAGCCAAGGCAATTCTCTTGATTATTACAGAAACTGCAAACAATTTTATTAAATACACAACCATCTTCTTTACTCCATATCCCTTGTTCTGGACTTCTTTCCCGTATTTTTGTATCAACCGATGTAATGTCACATACCATAACCGGTATACTTGTGGGACCCACTACAGGTTTCTCTAACTTCCCTTTCCAAATTGATGCCAAATGCGTCTTAGATAATGACATTATTGAACAAGGAACAATATAATTATTTTCCTCGAGACCTAACGGATGTTTACAAAGTGAACATGTTATTTTCACGTTTTTCTTTATAACATCACCAAAAGTGATGGATGATGTTTTAGGATCTGGAGAATCTAACGGTTCCATTTTGACCACTGAAGTTTTGATTCGTTTATGAAAACGTGAATTCACACTCGAATCTAGCAAAGGTGATCGGTTTTGAGATATGTGTTGTTTGTTAGGAGTCACGAATGCAGAAGTAGAACAGGGGGAAGAAAAGGAATGCGATAGCTGCTGATCTGGCAACTTTGTTTGAAATATGGTTGAATTAGACAGCACATCCTCAGAGACAGATTTAAGAAAAACCGGACCAGTTTCCTTAATTAACGTTTCCTTCACATTTAGCGGCTCATGGTTGTTTCTTGGAGTTTCCTCGACTACGGTAAGGTCAAAATCACTAGGAGACGTGATAATTGGTGGTGGTGATGAATACCTGCACAAATATGAAGATCAGAGTGCGCAAATTAGGGGTGGCAACTGTTGACACGACCCTAACCCGACCAAAAAAAATCAGGTCTTGGGTTGATTAGCACGACCCGTTACGGGTTGGCTTCGAGTTCAGGTTGAACCGTTTAAGTATTAAAATTAAACTTTTACAATAGAATTTTTGTTTTTGATTTCCCGTTTTCCATTTTCAAAATATATTCGTGCAATTTCCAATCAAATTTCATGATTATAAATATTTTTAAAAATAGAAAAATCATATTTTTGTGTGCGTGGTTTAGGGTTGAAATTTTGACACGAATAACAATATGGGTCAGGTTCGGGTTGCACATTTCAACCCGCAATTCCTCACCCGTTAACACGACACGAACCAAAAGTTTAAAAGTTTTCACTAGCGTTGCAGACGAACCAAAAGAACACGAAAAAAGCATGTTCGCATTCGTTATATTAACTTTAACCAAACAAACAGTCGAACACAGACATTTAAACGAACAAGGTTCTCTTGTTCATATTTGTTCGTTAAGAAAATGAACATGTTCGTTTATTAATGATATAAACGAACGATTGGACATAACTGAACATAGATAAACGAACATAATTGAGTGGAATTATAGTCAACACAAACACTTAAAATACAAGTGTTTGTGGGTCAACCCAACCCCACCCAGCTGTGAGAAATCATTAATGCTAAGAGCCCAAGATTAAGAGGAACTCACACGATAGCATCAAAAGACGCAACAGTTGAAATAACAATGTTGGTATACCTGTTTTGGGTCTCCAAATCATCTTTCAAGTCAACATAAGCTATACCAGTGTTTTTCTCACTCATATTAGATAGCCTTACTTTCTGAACTTTAGATTCTTCTGGGATTAAGGAGCAGTTATATTCTGTTGTCATAGCTGCAGCTTTCTTCATTTTAGTTGCAATATTTGTTGCTTTGACATCACCTGAGACGGATCTTTGGCCTTTAAGGTTGGGCTTAGTTACATTATTCTGCTTCATTTCTGTGAACCAGTTTTTTGGCTCCTCAACATCAAGAAGTTCCGCATTGTTCGGCTGCATAGAACTTCCATTATTATCAACCTGTTCTTTTATCTTTCATTATTTCACAAAATAAAACATACTGTTAGTGATGAACATCAAAACTAGTAACAAAGAAGAGCATACCTTGATGTCTCCGAAAAAAGACTTTAATCCCTCTAATGACTGGTCAAAATTGTCATGCTGTCTAATGGATTTCCTAATCCACTTCGAAATGTAGCTTAAGTTTTTTTCTTGACGGAAGCGCTCATCTGATTATAAAATTAACCATGATAAAGACTCAAGTGTCATAAAAGAGCACCCGGAAAACCATAGTTGTCAACAGCGAGAAGCGGTCAATAGCGACGACCTACCTAAACGCTACGTAGCGATAGCGATGAAATAGTGGGCGTTATTTGATGTTAGCGATCAGGTATTTGAAAATTTTTATTAAAAAAATAGAGGTTTCATTCACAAAATTTAGTCTAACAGTGGAACTAGTTGAGTTTGGTGCGGTTTAATCGATTTTAATGCCTAAAAATTTAGTTTTTGATAATTCAGGAAAAAAAAACTCATCATCATCATCATCGTACTCGGTATATCCCACCAATAGCAAAGCTATGGTAGGGTCTGAGGAGGGTAAGATGTAGGCAGCCTTACCTCTACCCCATAGGGATAGAGAGGCTGCTTCCGGTGAGACCCCCAGCTCGATAGTAGTTTTGCATCAAGCCTTGGACATAAGGCACATAGCACTCAATCATCAGGACACCGGCTGATCGGTGCATGTACCCTTATCTTTCAGCTATCAACGCCACTACATGATGCCTGATTAACCGTCCGTCACTTTTAACGTTATTTTCACGAGATTAGTAAAATAACGACAAAATTAGTGCAATTTCACTTTTGCCCACCCGAGGGTTCACACATATATACATCAGGAAAAAAAAACTAATTATCGCTATATCACACTATTAAGGCGCTATACATCAAATAGCGGAAAAGTACCTGTTCTCTATGAAGCATGCTATAGCGAGCGCTATTCTTGCCATTGACAATTATGCAGAAAACTGTCTAAAATAAACTAGAGATAGATTTGTAACAACTGACAGAAGATTTTTTCATGTAAAATTGTTGCATTACAAGGTTTTACAGTGTGAGCTAGGGAAGATTTCTAGATTGTAAATGAAAGCTGAAAAGAATTGAATAGTCATTCTATGAATAAAATTTGAAAACAAAAAGAGAAACTGAACTGTAGAATAAAAGTTTGTGAATGGATCAATTTGGGCCTGCTTAATCCAAAGTAGGACAAAACACACACACTTGTGTGTGCATGCATGTATATGTTAAAAAAGAACGTGTCAAACAAATCAATGATCCAAATTAATCAAAAGTCATCCATTGTAAAAGGGATCTCCAACTATAAGAGACATAGCAGATAAGTTGACAATTGGTTGAATATTATGGAATCCTTACCTAGGAAGATTATGGCTCCATAGTCGAGCCTGTGTCGGATGCAGCGTCCTGCATATAAAAGATGTAAAAATTTAAATTAAAAAGAAAAAAAAACCACAATTATAAAACAAATTTAAAATAATTTGACACACATTGTGCTTCAAATATTTCAAGTACTATTTCATTCAACAAAAGTTTATTCATCAGACTAAGAGTCAGACTCATTTACTTTTACAAAAGATTAGTAAAAACTGTTATCGTGGTAGGATAAAGAAACTCCTACATATTAACTAATTATATTTTGCTTGTTGAAACCGGTTAACCAACCTAGTTTGGAACTGGTATTATAGGAACCGCTTTGAAACTGTAGGTTCAGGAAAGGTTTATAATCCTCAACACAGACCAGTTCCAGACCCGTTAACTCGAACTAACGGTCAAGAACCGATCATGAAAAAATCAAAAAACTGGTTTCAACCCAAATCGAAAACAAAAATAGACCGGTTGACTATTTGTTGACCCTGTGGCTAGAAGATTTTACATGCATCATTTTACATGAATGTTTGACACAAACCAAATGACAGAAAACTCACATTGTAATACACCTATAAAAGAAATATTCTATTTGTTTACATGATTCATTATAAAAACGGCAACTAAGAAGAATAATACCTGCTGCCTGATTAAGTGCTCGAAAGGCTTGCTGACAGTACCATTCACTGCCACTAAGAAGGCTTTTAGAGGACTTATATGTATCATTGTATTTCTTCTTTTCTGCTACCTGGATATCAAACCTGATGAAACTTATAGCTATCAGCAGCATGTGAAAGACATGATAAAGTATAACATATTTGAAATACGTCCTATCAAAAATATAAGTGTACACAAAACATAGTTTTCAATAGCGAATAAAGGTCAATAGCGACAACCTAGTGACAGCGATGAAATAGCGAGCGCTATTTGATGTGTAGCGATAAGGTATTGGAAAAAAAATTAAACGGGTTTCATTCACAAAATTGAGTTTTCACAGTAGAACTGGTTGAGATTCGTGCTGTTTAATCGATTATAATGCCTAAAAATTTTGTTTTTGATACCTAAACAAATAATTAAAAAAATATATTTATCGCTATATCACCCTGTTGAAGCGCTATAGTTACATCAGATAGCAGGAAAGTACTGCTTTGCTATAATGCTCACTATAGCGATCGCTAGTCTCGCTATTAACAACTATGACACAAAATAAGAAAAAGTGAAGCTTACACGTTTGGAAAAGGAATCCCCACGATTATCTAAAATTTCAAAAGTGGTAGTCAAGGATCATCTTACTAGAGGTTATTGTATAAAACTATAAACAAGTTCAAAATTCTCAAGAAATAACAAAGGATACAACCGTTCGAGCATTTTCATTAGAAAAGTCAATTCCTTCTGAAACCTGCACAGCCCAGATAGGATTTTTAACTCAGTTATTTACATTAAAGAATGTCAAATTATTGTAAACACTTTCAGTACACTTTGGGCATCAATAAAACTACCGATTAGTTTAACCAGAGGATGTGAATTGTATAATTGATTGTACAGACAGTACTACCTTGTACCTTACACATGAGTACAACCCTTATGTATAATTAGTATACTTGATCTAATTTCATTTGACCCTCTTCCTTTAAAGTATTTGTTTCTAGTTTTCACTTTTCAGGATTAATTCTATAGATACTCTTTACAAACTTGAAAATTTTCACATTCCAACCAAAACTAAAAATATCATATATGCCCATCTTTAATGAATTTTTACTTAGTGACCATTCTAACCCCCGCTCCAATATTTTTATTTAAACCCTATTTTTTATTTGGATTCCTGTCGACATCAAGGATGTATTTTGAGAAAACTAGTGTCCATGGGTAAAACTAGAAAAATAAAAAACAAATGAGCAAAAACAATTAAGCCAAAAGTGGGTAAATAAAAAAACTGAAGTTAAAAATGGGAATATATGAAATTTTTAATTTTAAAAAAAATAAGGGTAAAATGATTATTTATCGAATTGTTTTAAATGAATTTGGTATTTTTGATATTTTAACTACTTTGTAAGGACATATATGATTATTTTAGTTTTGCATGGGTATATATCAAATTTTCCAAGACACATTTGAAACAAATGCACCCTAATTTATGATCCAAATAACACATCAAGATAAGATAGAAACAACAAGATCGATGTGACACATCAGCATACCTTTCCTCGACAAACAGCAAGAAATGCAGCTCCCTTTGAGTTTCCTTTGTTCTTTATTGCATTGCAAGAGTTTGCATCCCACTTTTTACCCCTTCTCCTACCAGTCATAGGTTTGTTACCTTGACAAATTGTAGCATAATAATCTTTCAAAACATGCTCAAAATCATCCTGCCCTCCCCTTGGCTCTAATAATATAACAAAAAGTAACTCATTATTAAAGCACATATAAAATAGCATAAAAAAGAGAACATCAAATTAAACTGAAAATGTAAGCCCTAATATACCATAAAATATTTTGCAATGTCAGTGTGTGAGTGAGTTTTACTATTTTGCTATTCATTTGAGACAACTTTTAAAGCACATAGTCCAAGCCAATCAATACATGGTTTTCTTAAGTTACAATTTCAACTTTCATGAACTTACACTTAGGCCTCCTCCATAACTATCCTTTACACCCTTCAATTTTCAACTATGTTTTTGCTTTCATTTTTCTACTCAATCAGAGTATGCCACATGTCACATTCACATTACTTTCTTTATTTCAATTTCTTTTTCATTTAAATTCTTAGATTTACTTTTTGACTTTTCTTATATGCTCATCTCATGCGGGGTGAGTTTACGTAAAGATTTCGGTTTTATTATATGAACTTTCAAGGACGTTAATTTTTTCCGCAGTTTAAAGTACCTGCACGCACAGTATGTAGCGGACTGCAGTAACACAAGAGTGTTGTTTTTGCCTTTTGGTGTATTTCATGTATTAACTTTGAAACATTAATAATAAAGATTAAAGAAATAACCTCACCCACAAAAACGGGTTTTTGCGCATTTAAGCGAGACCATTGTCCCGTTTGAGACCAGCGACTGCGTAATTTCTCCATAAGCTTATAGCTTGGGAAGAATACTAAGCATCCACCAGGAACAACTTTGCATATTTCTTCCAGAGATTTGCCAAGTGCATCCTGTACATGAAACAACAATGACATCATTATACCTAACATTAAGATAAAAAAAATTCCATCTTTGTTTTATAAACTTACCTGAAAACCATAAGCTTCTGATGTTTTGTAGCTTGCATTCAACGGGTAATTATCTGGCCCTTTGTGGATTACACCAGCCCATAGCTTTTGTATAACAGGTATAAAAAAATAACATAAGAAAAGATAATACAAGCAAAGTAACAAATAAATTTATGTTTATGAACCTTCATTCCTTTACATGCAATTACGTTTGTTTGTTTAAGTTTGTCAATATATTTATTAAAACTTTTCAGACCCGCTACAATTTAATCTAGTCTTAATAACTTTTTTGGCCCAACACATTTTTGGTCACATTTACTTTTAACTATCTCAGTTATGTTTGCTCATGAACTGTTCGTTTATACCATTAACGAACGAACGAACATAAACACGTTCATTTTTTTAACAGGCCAGCCCTAGGGTAGGTCAAGCCAGACAACCGGCCGAGGCTCGTAATTTTTGGGGGCCAAAATTATTTTATATATATATTTGAAAACAAATTATAAAATAGGTATGGGTCTTAATCATCTTTAAATATATTGGCCCAAAACCTTATTATCTATAATCCCTTTAAGCTATTTGGCCCAAACTAAATTTAAAAACTAAAAAATTAAAATAAAAATCAAACAACTCATTAGGGCCTACGGGCCTTTTTATTTCGGCCCGGCCAAAGTATTTAAAACAGTTTTTTAACAAACGAACACGAACAAGAAATCTGTGTTCGTTTGATTGTTTGTGTTCAATTGTTTGTTTGTTAATGTTACACAAACAAACAAACATAATTCTTGTGTTAGTTCGGTTTGTTTGCAGGCCTAAAAATAACCAAAATGATTAGTAAACTTTTAAAAATGAACAAAAAAAACTTTGTTGGTACCTGTGAGTCCACATTAATCACATGTGGAGCCTCAAGAGAGGTACCAAACTGAACCCCAAGTTCTGACTGGAAGGAGCTCATTGGTGACAAAGTCCTGTCATCATATTATTAACTGATTATAAAGATGACACAATTAAATATGGAAATTGCACTTATAATATGTGTTAACTGTAAAGGCTGGAAATTTAAACAGGGAAACTGTATTAAAGGGTTTTACAGCCTAAGTGCCTGACTAACAAAAAATACATAATTTCAGTAACATATGTATTCAGTTTCGCATAACACGATAACTACAAGAAAACAATAGAGTAAACCACACATTTTGTCCTTTAGGTATATAGAAAATGTCAGGTTTCGTTATTAAACCAAAGAAATAACAAAAATCATCCTTTATGTTTTGAAAAGTTTACACATTTTATCCTTTTCACTAACAGACGTTAGAAAGCCCAGTCATGTGCTTTGAAAAGCTGAAATGACCAAACTACCCAAATGTGTCAAGGCACATGACTGGGTTTAACAGAAAAATCTAACGCCCGTTAGTGAAAAAGACGCAACTTGCAGACTTTTTAAAACATAAAGGACGATTCTTGTTATTTCTTTGGATAAAAAACGAAACCTGAACTTTCTATATACCTAAAATACGAAGGGGGTAATTTACTCAAAATAAGATGTACTACCAGAAAATCAAATGTAGTATGCATGCATGCACCTACCCGGATGTTAAAATCACTGAAAGAGCACTATCGGCCATGTTCTTGAACACAAGAGCTGGATTCAGGCACCACAAACTAAAAGTACATGGCCAGTCATCAGCAGCGAGTCCTGCTAGAAAATATATTATTAAAATCATATGTTTATTAAAATGCCAGGAAACACTAAAACTGATATTTGTATGACATCAAATATTTCTATCAACATCTTACCAGCATCACTACTGATGTGACACTGCAATACAAGCTGATAATCACATATGTGTTTTCCATCTTCAGAAAAAAAGTAGGTAAGCGAAGAGAAGAGGCCTGTCAAACAAAAGCAAACGAAGATGCAATGAGATCACAAGTTTATTTTGACTCCAAGAAAGATTAAAAACATAACATGAAGGTTAATTACCTTCTAATACCGTGCTGGGCAAGCCACTTAAGTGAGCTACTTCTGGATCTGCATCTGTAGCTATTTTAATTGCCTGTATTTAGTTTTAGAAACCAGCTATTATGTTAATTTGGACTACCATAAATTTTATATCAACATTACTCTTATAAAAGAGTTATGTTTGAAAATACTAGGTCAAACGTCAACGTTAGTCGTTACCTTTGTGGCGCAATCTTGTAAGCTTGGGAAGCACTGCATTGATATGTTTGCTTCTTGAAGTTCTTTTACAGCTTTATCACCACTCCAACTAACATAGTTGTCACACAATATCACTTAATGTTAAAGGCATACTTTACATACACAAAATGTATAATACCATGAAAATAATCTTTTATTCAACAAGCTATAATATTAAGAGTACAATAATATTAAAGGTACATATTAGAAACACAACACATCAGTACCGATCTCCAGAGAATAATTTAAAATGCTATTGGGCCGGCGAGGCCCAATTGTATGCTTAATTTGTTAGAAGCTGAGCTAAATGAGTCCAAATCACTTGGAAATCCTTTTGTACTTTGTCAACGTGTTTTGAAAAGTTATTAGGTCCAATGTTGCTGTCCAAAATGTTTAATGGGCTCCCGGTAGCATATTAGGCCGGTTAGGGCCAACTAAGGCGTAAATTCATGTAATTAATTATTTAAATAGGTTTTTGAGTCACACAACCATTGTAATATTTTTCCCATAGTGTGTGTAAAGTTGTAAAAATGTGAAAAATATATTCAATTGAATTTTATCAATTCAATTGATTATATAGTGAAAATATACTATTTAAAATACAATAATTGGCCAAGTAAATAATAAACATATTCTTATAATACTTTCCATATAATATTAACTCTGTAAAAATATTAAAATCTCAGAATGCATGGTTTATATCAATTTCATATAAATGCCCAAAAATGTCAAATAATGTTACGCAAATAGGTTTTGAGCCAATGGGCCATCAAACAAGGGGCTCATGCATGGGTGAGTTTAATAATCCGTGAAAATGCTTTCATGAATGTCTAAGCTTGTATGGATTTGGTTTTGAGCAAGACAATAACAAGAAACACATATATAAGAAGAAAACTTCAACAAAATACAAAATAACTGACCATGAAACTTTATGTTGAAAACTATGCTTCCCCAAGGAATTTTTCCTTAGACTGATCCAACTCATGATACCCTGCCAAAATAAACAGCTAAAATAATTATGTACACTGACAAAATCTGCGCTGTTATATAATAGTTACTAAATAGAGAGTTCATAGTAATACCTCTATCATTTCATATAAGGGCTGATAAATCTCCGGACTACTTTCACAAAGATTTTCCAGTTCCTTCTGTAATTCTTTTATAAGTACAAGAGTATTAAAATATTAATAAAAGCAACCATACCCAGTAAGTCCCACCTATGTAGCACGGAAACGGGTACAGGACCGGGGTACGGGAAACGGCAAAACTCAACAAATCCAAGATATGGGTACGGCAAAGATACGGCCAAAAAAATATGACTATATAGAGTGGTAGTTAATCGGTATTAATCATTAAAAATTTGATTGATTTATTGTAAATGTTTTTTCAATTTTATAAATATATGCACATTGTAAAAGTGTGAGGTAAATTGTAAATAATGACTATGACTTAAAGGATTGAAAGTGTAAATTTAGTTAAAAAAACAAATAGAACGTTGTCTCCTCCCTCAAACCCTAATGCCAGCCGCCTCCCACCTGCAACTTATCTCTACAACGTCGTCAACTTCATCTATTATCCGGATCAGAAATTTTAAAATCCTAAAAATAACTGGAAACGTCCCCGAAACGGTTTGAATATGTCCCCATTAACCGGAAACGTTTAGGAAACGTTCACATGGTGTTTCCGTCCCCAAAACGTCCCTGGGACAGGTACTCTATCATCACAGCTGTCCCCGTGCTACAGAGTCCCATCCATAGCAAAGCTATTGGTAGGGTCTGGGGAGGGTGAAAAGTTAACGGAAACAAAAAAGTAAATGGCAAAATATAAACACTTACGAAACAGAACACCTTCTTCAGCATCTATACTACCAGCTTCCCGAGCTATATCCTCTATGTTACTGAAAGAAATCAAAAATGAGCATAAGAATCATAAATCTTGAAATTTCTTTTCCAAATTTGGGAGATTATATTACTCACTGTGCTTCATCAAGGATTATAATATTTCCTTTAACGTTTATTTCCATCGCTTTTCGGATTTGTGGATTCACAATATAACTGTATGGACAAAAAACTATATCTGCCACTTCTGCCATGGCTTGTGCTCCAAAATATGAGCAACCTGAAAATTCATAATAAAAAGTTATTTACTAAACAGTAGCCTGAAAATTGGAGATATCAGTGTATATAAAACTCATTCTATATCCATATAGTATAGACATTAAGAAGTCAGAAAGCCATTTAATAAATTTTAACATGGAATCAGTTAGTTTTAACGCTTCACTAATTGAACTAAAAGTCTTATATCCGGCCTTCCCGAAAACATAAAAAAAATTCGTCATTGAAAAGGTCAATCGTCGGTGGAAAAAATAAGACTCCCCACCACCAAAATTTGAGAGAAAATATACTTAAAAGAATATAAAAAACTTTTTATTTTTTTATTCTTTTTATTAATTCAGAAAACAGAATAATCTTTTTTCTAAAATTAAGGGTCTACTTCATATTTATTAAAATAGGTACTAAGCCCTCTTTTTGAGTCAAATCCGTTGCAGTAGCCTGTGTCAAAAAATGAAGTTATTAGAATAAACGGCCAAACCGCCAAACCTTCTACCATTTCTCCAACTTTAACAAGATCCTCAATATCATGGACTTCATAGCAGCCTCCTTTTTTGAGAGATGGGTGTGCTCCGATCTTGGGTGCGTTCCTGTTAAAGCTCATAAATGATTATTAATTCTTATGGAAGAAAGAATCTTATGAACATGAAAAAACTCACATGAATTCTCTGCAACCAACTTTCTTTTGTTTATTCTCCTTGAGAAGTAGCTTACTACAATATTTAAATACACATAAGAAGTAGAAACGAAGTATAACGGTAGGTCTTACAGATAAAAAATACCATTTCTCGTCAATGTTATCTTGACCCCGAACGTTAGAGTTTGTACAGTAGCGTTTTCTTGATCCCTGAAAGATGACCAAAAAAGATGAAAAGTGCATAATATGTTTCTTCAATCAGAAAATGAAATTAAGTACATTTGGTTTTTTTATCAAGATCTGAATAAGCCAAAATTTCTGAATGAAAAGATGAGAGCTGAATATCATCATATAGAGCATTCAGTTTTTTAAAATACAGATACGATTAATAAAATAATTATGATATTACTAAATATGTTAACATTTCAGAAGGTTAAAAAGAACAACACTTTTCACATAGCTTAAAGATTTAGCAATAATATTCCAGATGGGAAAGGATCAAACGATGTGGCATTTACACATTAAAATAAAATTTACAAGCTTCTCTAAGAATTGAAAGCCATATGCGAAGTACATTGAAATATAGTTTTAAGAGTGGATGTAGAGAAAAAAAACAAATAAACTACAATAGTTTCTTTTTTTAAGCATAATTTTTGCTACAAGAGAAACTCATCAACATGAGAATGCAAGAACGTATATGCACAAAAAAGTCTTGTCAAACAAGATAATAGAGCATGGACCAAAAGTACATTGTAGGATGACAAAAGATAAGATGGATAAAACGAACCAAAACCGCCATAGGCACGTGATAGCTTGTTTTCCTAAACTCCCCGATCACTTGACTAATCTGTGAATGTGTCCTCCTGAATAACCAATACAAAAACAATACACAGTTAACGTTCTATAAAGAAAGATAAATATGAACGTAAGAAAGTGCTTTAATCCTTTATTACAAGCAAGCAATGTACCTTGTTATGTTTAACAGGAAAAAATGATTCTTGCTTTTTTTACCATGAATTATCAGAATTAATGTTTACTTTTACATGGCTACTACTTATTAGGCTTGTCTATTTGTCTACAGATCAAGTAATCCAACTAAACCAAATAAACATCCTGTTCATGTGCAAAAAAATATCAGCATGCCTAGGAAAAAAAAAGTAAACTCGACAATTATCTGCGTGTAATAGAGAACATAAACTACAATCTCATATGCTGGTTGAACATAACTTACGTGGCATAGTAGATGACAAGGCCTCTTTTTTTTCTTTGATTTGCAGTGTTTGTTTGAGAAAGAGTAGGCATCAGGTTAGCTGTAAGAAAGAACATTAACTGATAAAAGCAAGTGTGCAATATCTTTTAACCAAAATAAAACAACAACATATAAAAAGAGAAATAAGTTGAGCATGATCAATGCTAGAAAATAAAATAGAGAGGGGGGGGGAGCAATAATACCTGGCGATGGATCAATTTCTTCAGAAAGAAAACCCCCAGCGTGAGGTTTGGAGTGAGTGTAGTGATGCTTGTGCCAAGCGAGAACCGAACAAAGCAGAGACAATGACTTGCCGGTGCCAGTAGGCGATTCAAGCAGGGCGTGCTGGCCCCGATCAAGCGTTGCGATTACTCGGCTCATGTAAGCCAGCTGACACCCGTACGGCGGGTACGGGAACTCCACCGCTATGCCGCCGATCAGATTCACATGTTTCATTGCCACTCCCGATTCAATTCTAGGGTTTCAAATGTATGTGTATTATACATTTTCATTTTCTTTTCTTTTCTTTTGGCGGGAACTTTCTTTTTAGATCTTTTTCACAAAGCAAATATTTATTCTTCTATATTTGTTTATAACAAACGGAAAAAAATAATAAGATTGGATAAAGAAACAAAGAAAAACAAATTATATACTTAAAAAGGCATTCTCGAATTAAAATAAAGAAAAAGAGAAAAGAAAACTTTAATTACAATCATGAGTTAGATTGGAAGGAAACAAAATTATAACTTTACAATTATGTATACATAGCAACATGTAAAAGAAAATTAAGATAGGGTAAATTAGTAATATTGTTGAAGAAACACCGATCCGCTCCCCTTAACGGCTCCTGGATCTAATGAGTTAACCGGGTAGGATACAATAACAACCAACACGATATGAGCACAACTTCCCAAAGTCCAGTGACCGGAACCTGCAAAACAGACACCGTGAGTCTCGTCACGGGAATGACAAGAGAGGGGGGTCTTCCCGTAACCACCCTCCGGCGTAAGAATCAGTACAGTTCTTAAAAGAGAAAGTACTAGAGTATTGAGAGTAAATACTTGGGAGTGAATGTGTACCTCATGCAGGTTGACAAGGTATTTATAGCCGAAGGATGTGGAAATTGTGATTGGGCCAGCTGTCCCATTCTAGAAGATCTACAATAACCGTCTGGACGCGGGTCCTTATGCGATAGGTTGAGCTATACGTCCCATGTGCATGGTTGTAACAACCTGGACACGCGCCATTCTATGATAGGACGAGTTGATCCCTGGCCATGTGCACGGTTATAACAAACTGGCCAGGTGTCCTTCATTCACTGGTCGACGAGTCACGTATTCTCCAAGTAACGATCGTGGTTATTCTTCTAGAAGGTGGTTAGTTATTTACAGCTGTCCTGTTGGCATTGCCTTCCGGCCAACTTGGCGGATAGATGTGCTATCATGCGGGTGACGTCTGGGGGTGCTAGGATGCTTCCACGTGTGATGAAAGGATGTTCTTCCTTTATCATGTTGTGCGGGTGATCCATATGTTTCGCGGGTGGCATATGAGGGCTTCCTCATTTACCCGCGGGTGATACTTAAAGGTATTTGGGTCTTTTTGGTACCCTACATCTATAAGTTCCCCCAGTCCAGTGTTTCTTCCGGATGATGTTTTTATGCGGGTGAAATTTTGGACTTAAGACAAATTTGGGGGTTTTTGAAATTTGTAAGTTGGTAGAAATATCTTCTGTTGGAACTGTGGATAATCATGAAAAAGGACACGTTGACCACTCGCAGGGGCGTGGGCAGGTGATGGGACGTTTATGTCAGCTATCACTGTACCCGACTGTGCACTTTTTCTCTTTTTCGAATTTCCCGCGTGACGTGGCGTCTGCTAAATGGTTGAAGATTTTCTCTCTCTACTATTCATATCCCATCCCATTAATTGCGATGGGTATAAATAGTAGAGGTTAACTTCTTTATGAAGTTTTATCGCCTTTGATATTTTGATTTTTCCTTTGTTTTCTTCCGAATTTTCTAACCGATAACTTGATTTTTGTCACGATTGCTCGTTGTTTTCCATTCATAACTAGATCTATGGCTAGTAGTGCAGGATCCCTAGTACCAACTATTGATACTGCGGAGATTATATGGGATGTTACTGAATACGAAGCGTTGCTTCGTATTTATGGAATCCCACCGGAGTGGGGACCCGAGTTCCCTGCTGCCGGATCTGTGGCTAGCTTGCCTTTGATTGGCAAGATGGTCGTCTACTCTGACTATTTTGAGTACAGAAATTTCCGGTTTCCTATAACGAAATTTTTTATGAAGGTACTGAGTGCCTTTAGGATCCATTTATCCCAATTACATCCTCTTGTCGTTATGCTAATTCGCCATTTCGAATTTTTGTGTACGGCGAAAGGAATGTTGCCTCGTGTTGACCGTTTCCCCGGTGTTCTACAGGATGGCGAATCACGGCGGGTGGTTTAAGTTTTATGCTAGAGAGGATAGGATTATTGGCATTCTGCCTAAGGGGGTTCCAAAGATTGGCACCACAAGTTCTTCTGGATTTCAGAAGACGTTGTTCCAGTCACTATGGTCTGTCGCCCTGTTGGTGGGACGCTTCCGGAGGTTGTTACGGCTTCTCATGAGAAGCAGGAATGGTTCCGCACCCTGGTGTTGGAGCCATCCCTTATGCGGGTTCTACCAGAGGAAGCTCTTGTGTGGGCGGGTATGAGCCGCTTGTGGCCATACCCTATATTAGAGCCTATTTTTATGGGCGTAAACGAACGTTAGTTATTTTTCCCTCTCTTCTCTTTCATCTCTTTTATTAATCAGCTTATTTGACCTTTTGTGTATTTTCAGGTGAAGGGCCTATGCTAAATGCCCTATTTGAGAAAAGGGGCTACACGGCGAAACGCATCCGCGAGGCGAATGAAACACCTGTTTTGGAGAGGACACAAAAGCAGTTCCTCTTCGCCACCAATGTACCACCCAAGCCTGCAACTTCGGAAGCGATCTTCCAATCAGGTGCGTACACCTTAAACCCTTGTCCTCTTACGTCCTTACTTCTAATGGGGTAATCGTCATTCTTTCCTAGAGTGACAATTCGACAACCCAAGAGGACGAGAGTTCTGATGATGCTCCTGAAATATCTTCTGTGTCACATCTGTTAGCAGAGCTGGAGCAGAAGAGAAACTTCAAGCTTCTTCGCGCAAGTAGCGCGGGTGCCGGATCCGCGTATACGGAGGAAGGTCCAGCGCTTAAGACGTAGTGGACGCAACGTCCAAGGAAGAAGTCCAACCTTTCTAGTCGTATGAAGGAGATGGCTGGTTAGTCAATGCTTCAGCTGCCCTTTTCCTTTACAAGTTTTCTCTGACTCTAAAATCCAACTTTGTTTTTTTGTAGATTTAGAGGATGTTGATGCTGGTAGTCTCAAGAAACCAGTCACTCCGTTAGAATGGGAAGATAAACTACCAACTCCAACGCCTGTATTTCAGAAACTTCCCTCTCCTCTGCCCGAGAAGGAAGACAAACCACCAACTCCTCCATCTGAGGAGCATCAGGAGTGCCCGCCTCCACCGCCATAGTGCCCGCCTCCACCGCCAGTAGTTAAAGATTCTTTTGCATATTTGTTCGAGACTATGAACGTTTCTAGCTCCGCAGGGAAAGATCCTGTGGAGGGCGGGGAAGCGTCAAAAACGCAAGAATCGCCGTTGCCCAATCCGTCCGGCTTTCTGACAACCCCTTCTCGGTCTCCAATAAATCCTGATGGTGCGGAGCTTCCCCAATCGACAAACTTCGACTACTATGGGAAGTCCAACCGGGGGAGGATGACGAGAGGTTTGTTCCAATCTGGAACATTAAGAAGGGGTCCCGCCTTACTGATCCAGACACTTGTCTGACATCTGTCAACCAATGTGTCCCGACAGCGAAGCGGATTTATCAGCGTGGTCAACCTCGCCATGATCTGTATAACGATTATTCCTTGTCCTTAGCCAACACTATGGATTGTGGGTAGGAAATTTTACGGGAGTGGCGATCGATGGGGGAGCTATGGGGCGAGCTGATTCAGTCTTCTGAAGAGGCGAAAAGGGAGGCTCAAGAGCAACGACAGGCTGATAATACTGCCAAGTGGAAGCTGTCGGATGTTGAAATCACTCTCAGAAATGAGAAGGATAGGCATACGACTGCTTCCCGTCAATGGGAAGAAGCTTGCAAGAAGAAAAACACTCTTCTTCAAGCCGCTCGAGCGGATACTCAAAAGAAGAAGGATGACTTCGCTAAGGCACTTGATAACAACGTAGCATTAGAAGAACAAGTGTCCCGCCAAGGCGTCCTTATCCAAGAGCTCGAGGCTGAATCTAAGTTGCAGAAGGAGCGGGCGGCTCTTAATGAGAAAAGAGTTGATGATATGCAAGCCGCCTACGACTCACTTCTGCAGGCTCGTGATGAGGTGGAAGCTCGTGTAGCGGAACACTTGGCTGAGAAGCAGAAACTATCCGCTGAGCATAACGAGCTTCAGTTAAGGGCGGAGCGGGCAGAGGAAGAACGACGTTGGTTACTGGAGTGAGGTCTTAACGCGGTATGTTACTCCACTCTTCCGCTATGTCCCATATTTTACCTGTTTTACTAGTTGGTAATGAATTTGTCTTATTTCTCCAGGTCATCAGGCATATCAAGAATGGCACAGAACTGACAGATAGCCTAGCTCTTTTGCTTGCTGCTTCTAAGAATGCCGGTCGTGCCTTGGGCTTTAACGAAGGAATGAGTTATGCCCAAGCTGGCCATTCTTTCGAAGAGCATCCGTTGTATGGGTGTAACGTTCCCCAAGAATATGAGGCGCGCGTTGATGAGTATGACAATTTGTCATTCCCTTTAGAGACCATGCTTCCGGAATTCGCGGCAGCTGACGATTGCGTGGAGCGATTGAAAGAATATCTGGGAGGAGGAATTGAAGATGACCCGCCATCATCCTCTGAGGATGCATCCGCCCGAGACCCTTAGATTAGATTTGTAGACTTGTAATTTCATTTTCATATATTGTACTTTGTAAATATATTTCACAATGAATGAAAAGAAATCCTTTTGTCTTTTTGTTAATTCTTTATTTCTTCCCATTAAGATCATATCTTATGAGATATTTCTTAAATTCTCCAATTTTTAAATATTCTGCAAGTGGGGTGAGAGTAATGACGTGACGGAAAGAGAAACGCCGCAATGTAACTGATGGGACGCACATGACGCCTGTTGACAGTTTACTTTTGATTTTCTACTTTCCCGCCTGACGTGTCTGCTTCCCGTTGGTCTATATTTTTCTCTCTACTGGTGTCTGACCAATCGTATTAATTGCGATGTGTATAAATAGGCTTGATCCCACCCTTTATTCATTTTTATCTTCTTCTAATCTTTTTATTTCCTCTCGACTCCAGATCTGAGATTTCCAATCAGTATTATAATCTAACGCCGTTTTCGATTAAAAATGGGTAAGGATAAAAAGAAGAATGCTTAATAGAGAAGGACGTTCTCCACTAGAAGAAGAAGGATTACGAAGATATCATCCATATTTACGGCCTGGCGACTGAATGGGAGCCTAAATACCCGGCGGACGGGTCTATTGCGGCTGAACCTCCGGCGGAAAAGATGGCTGTATACGCAGACCATTTTACTACCGGGAACTTCCGACTTCCCGTGACGAAGTTATCCAATCCGTCTTGACGGCTTCTGGGATTCATCTGTCACAGGTCCATCCCTTTGGGATGTTGAGAATTCGTCATTTCGAATTCTGCTGTCGGGCTCGAGAAATTGAGCCTACCGTTGGTCGATTCGCCGTTTTTTACAAAATTACTAACCGAGGCGGGTGGTATAGTTGGTCTACCACCGCACAGGGACCCATTGGTACCGAGTGGTACTGGAGTCTCCACGAGTGGAAACCCAAGTTCTTTTGGGTCCGGGAAGATGTAGTCCCCTTCGAAATGACATAACGCAAGGCGGAGGACGGGCTTCCTGTTGTTCACGCTACTACGGAGGTGAACCTACCGTGGTTCAACACTTTGTCTCACACACCTACCCCCATGCGTGCAATACATGAGGGAGCGCTAGTGACTGCAAAGATGAGCCGTTTATGGCCATTTCCTGACTTGGAACCATATTATGAAAAACCCGACAAAAGTAAGTTTAACTTTTGCTTTATAATGGTCCGCCTCAATTCTGACTGCTGTTTTTGTTTATGCAGGTGAGGGTTCTGTCTTCAGCACGCTGCTAGACCATGAGGAAGGTCTAATGGTGCGTCTTCCTTTTGACCCAAAGGACGCGCCCATTCTTGAAAGGACCCGCAACAATTTTCTGTTTCCCGCTAAGCTCTGCCAGGAACCTTTTGACCCGAAGTATGCTAAAGGTGAGGATCTTGTCGAAAAAGGTGAGGGAATTCTGAAACCCCGACCACTTACTGTTGTTTCTTCTAGCGGGGTGATAGTACTTCTCTTATCTAGCGAGGAGTCATCATCCCGTGAAGAAGGAACACCGTTTGGAGCTACTGACACTTTAAATGCTCTACAATCTATTGTAGGCCTTACGCGCAAGCGAAATCAGGTTCCAGTCACCATTAATGTGGCGGATGACGATAATGCTGACGTCGCTGTCGGAGATGAATATCAAGCTACAGATGATGTTTTCGACGACAATGTTCGTTCGGTTGCTGATGCGGGTGCTTCGAAGGTAGTTGGCAAGCGGAAGATGCCATCCACCAAACCTGCCGTTACTCGGAAACCCAAGAAGACGAAGCTTG
Source organism: Bidens hawaiensis (assembly GCF_021521415.1). Taxonomy (NCBI): domain Eukaryota; kingdom Viridiplantae; phylum Streptophyta; class Magnoliopsida; order Asterales; family Asteraceae; genus Bidens; species Bidens hawaiensis. Next base: position 54,643 of record NW_027505710.1, on the reverse strand, counting down.
CCGCTTGTCTTAAACAAGTTGTATCTCCCGATGATTCTTCAGGTAACTCTATTACTAATTGTCTTTCATCTTTGTGAAGTATAGTACTGATATGAACATAATATTTTTTGCAGAGTTTCTAAAGGAATCTTTTGAGGATCCTGCCGGTCCAAGGGGATCGACACCACCTGCCACACCGCCATCGTCTCCGCCGCCGGATATGCAGGAGCTGGTAGTGATTGCAGATACCCCTCCCGCTGGAGGTAAGAAGGGTGGGGATTCAGGGGTCCCCATCGTTTCTTCATCCTTCCAGTTTTCCTATCGTTTCAGGGATCAAGGAGGGGTTAGTGCTTTCGGTCGTGGTCCTCAGCCGACCTCGCCTCTTCCTGAGGAAGATCCCACAATGAATCGTCCACGTTGGTCCTTACGCCAGGACTCAACCTTTTCCGATGTGGACATTTGCGAAGAGTATATGCAAGGGAGTTTTCCCTCAGGAGAGAGGGAGCGTCAACGCAAGCGTCCAGGTCAGGAGTTGTTGAACTCCTACTCTTACATCGAGATTGGCTAGGCATGAATGAAGAGTGGGAGGATCTGGAGTTTAGGGCGAAACAGGCGGAGCAGGAAGCCAAAGACAATCTTTTGGCTGCCGATACCGCCGAACGCCAGTTGTCGGATGTTAGGGCGGCTTTAGAGGCAGAGAAAGCTCGTCGGTCTGTTTCTGAGGAAGCCCAATCTGCTTTCCAACAACAACTGGATGAGCGTGAGGAGCTTATTAAGTATTTGAAGGCTGAGTCAGCCGCCAAAGATGAACGCCTTGCCTCCCTTGCTGCCAAGAACAGGGAGCAAGCCTTGGAATGTGTTGGGCACAAAATGGAACTTGTCCGGGCCAAGGCGAACAAAAGATGGCTGCTGGCGGAAGGAGTTCCCCAGTTAAGTTGTTACTCTAGAATTTTTGTGTTCATAAGTACATACAAAACACTCGCTAACACTTATTTTTAACAGGTTATAGCCCATATTCGAGAAGGCGACGAACTTGGAAACTGCCTTGCCGTACTTTTGAATGCATCTCTTCAGGCTGGCCGCCATACGGGTTTTTAGGAAGGTTACAAATTTTGTAAAGAGGGCAAACTTCCGGAATAATTCGTCTTGCATGGCCGGGATACAGCTAAAATCCTTGACGAGAAGACAAAGACGTTTGATAGTTTGAAGTTTTCAAATGAAAATCATATTGTCGATCTCGCCAGTGGCGAAGCTTGGACATGAACGCCGGGGGGTCCGAACTCAAAATGTATAAAAAATTTCATAAACGAGGGGGGGCCGGGCTTAAATTTTTGGTCGAAAACAGGCAAATTTACACTACGCATAAAATATTTCGGACGAAAAATGGCTAAATTTACACTAACACGCGAAAAAACAGGGGGGGCCGGGGCCACCCCTGGCCCTCATTATACTTCGCCCCTGGATCGCGCGGATAAAGATGACGGGGTTGAACAGTTGAAGGAACTTCTTGCAACTGTCAACGCCGACCAAAAGGATGCGGACGATGAAGTAGTAGAAGGCGAAGCAACACAGTTTTATATTTCTTGTAATCACTGTAGATCAATCTTCGCTGTAATCTTTTTTTAATCCCATTTGCATATATATAAGAAGTTTTTCTATCTGGTACACTTTGTCTTATTTTCATAATATAAATGCTTGTAGGATCTTCTTTTTTGTTAATAAAGGATTACATCATTCTTGGTGTTTGATCGCACGAATCCCTCTGGTACACGGACCAGAACATATGTGTTACATAAGACTAAAATAAGAAATTAACAGTCTTTCATAAACAAGGCCTAAGCCGGATGAAATTACAAAAGCAAACGTTACATGTCTTTCATTCAATATACTTGGCACGCAGGCCTAAAAACTAAAAACATGTCTTGCTAAATGTAACATTTCTTCAACTGTGCGATGTTCCAAGTTCTAGAGATCTCTGTCCCGTCCAGCTTTTCTAGCTTGTAGGCGCCCTTAGATAGTACTTGTTTGATCTTGTAAGGGCCTTCCGAAGTTGGGGCCAACTTGCCCTGAGGCTCTTGGCCAGAAGCTTCATTACTGCGGAAGACAAAATCTCCCGCATTAAACATGCATTTCTTGACCCGTGAGTCATAATACTTTTGCAGTTGGCGTTTGTAATTATGCTCACAGATTGATGCCAATTCTCTTCTTTCTTCAAGAAGGTTGAGATTCATCCGTAACTCTTTGTCATTGTCATCGATCAGTAGAGTTCGTGCGGATGGAACCCCTATTTCAGCTGGGATCATGGCCTCAGTGCCGTAGGTTAAGCTGAACGGCGTTTCAGAATTACTCGAATTCTTCTGAGTGCGGAAGGCCCATAGTACATGGGGAAATTCGTCAGCCGGTTCGTTTAGTGCCTAACCTAGCTTTGATCCCATCTTTGATTGTCCGGTTGATTCTCTCAACCTGACCATTCGCTTGCGGATGGGCTACGGATGTGAAGATTTGAGAAACATGAAGTTCTTTCAACCATTCCTGTAGCCCGCTATCCGCGAATTGAGTACCGTTGTCACTCACAAGTTCCAGCGGAAGACCAAACCGGCAAATTATGAATTCCCAAAGGAGTTTCTTAACACTTGCTGCTGTTATTGATGCGACTAGTTTCGCTTCCACCCACTTCGTGAAGTAGTCGATGTCCACTATTAAGAATTTGACGCGCCGCGGGGCTTCAGGGAAAGGTCCCATTATGTCAATAGCCCATTTTTGGAACGGCCATGCGGAAGTGACTGGAACGAGTTCATTCTTTGGTCGCAGTGTGTTGGGAGCATGACAGTGACAGGAATCGCATTTCTTGATTTCTGCCAACGTCCAGATGCATTCCCGGCCAATAGTACCCGACATTCATAAGCTTTGCAACGACCATTCTGGGGCCTGCGTGAAGACCACATATGCCTTCATGAACTTCTCTAATTAAGTAGTTCGCGTCCTCGGCATCCACCCATCTGAGTAATGGGCCGAGGAAGGAACGTTGGTACAAAACACCGTCATTCATCTGATAGTTCAATGCTTTGTGTTTTATCTTCCATGCCGCGGTCTTTCTTTCCGGTAGAGCTCCTGATGACAGCTAAGTTATGATAGGTGTCATCCAAGATTCTACTCCGATTTGAATTATCAAACCTTGGTGTTGCGGGATGGACGGGCGATCTAAATCTTCGATACGAATTTCCTTAGTAAAATGCTCGAAATTTGTTGAAGCCAATTTGCTAAGAGCGTCCGCCGACATGTTCTTGCTTCTCTTGATGTGGACAATTTTGAACGAAGAGAACTGTGTCAGGTCCCCGATTGTAGGTAGATCTTACACAAATCAAGTCATAACTCACACAATAATGTGTTGACAAGAGAGTTAATGACGGATTGCTATATTTAGAAAGAAAACCGTTTGATAAAAGCGGAATCAATAACAAACGATTTGGTTGCTGGGTAATAAATGAAAGGTAACTAACACACAAGATTCACTTAAAAGATTTCCATTCATATAAAGTTAATCATACAAATGATAATTTATCTAGGGTTTCTTGATGGGAAAGTTATGTCCGTACAAATCTTAAGAACGGCCGTCGCTCAATAAATGTTCTTTCTAATATCGTATTCAGCCGCCTCTTTCCGTCTCTTTTGAGGAGTGACCTAATTATTCCTTTTATAGGCCTGACATCTCAGGATAGCTGTCATTCCTTCTAGAAACCCTAAATATAACGTACATATTCAAATTACATAATCAAAATAATCCTATGTGTAAAACAAGTCTTCCGTGTAGGCTTTGTAGTAGTGAACTTTTCTGTCACACCCTCAAAATCCACTAACGGAGTTTTACCGTCAGAGGGTGTGAACTGGCAGGATCGGAATCATTAGTTATAATCAAACCAAAGAAAAACGTTTAAATGAAAGTAAGTGCGGAAGCGTAAAACCTTAATTCAAAAGTTGCGTCACGCAGGACGACTTAAAACCAAATGTAACTGTTAAAATTAAGTTTGCAGAATAAAAATGTTTTCATTAATGCATGCTCCTAAACCGCGCGCCCGCCTCGGCTACCTGAGAATAACATACTAAAAGTGTCAACACAAGGTTGGTGAGTTCACAAGTTAAATAAGATAAATCGTTTAGCGTTTTGCGTAACCTCGTTACGGCGTTTCAGTGTTGCGTAACCTCGTTACGACGTTTAAGTGTTGCGTAACCTCGTTACGACGTTTAAGTGTTGCGTAACCTCGTTACGACGTTTAAGTGTTGTGTAACCTCGTTACAACGTTTAAGTGTTTTGCATTACCAGATAGTGTTATGTCAAATCATATATCGATAGGTAGCTAATCTATACAACAAGTATCGCTAAGTGGTTCGCGACCGAAGCTGACTGTTTATCAAGTGCCCGTCACCAGGTCCTCCAGACCATGGTAAGTGTTAGCCAAAATTTACACCCACTCAACCTCCAGTTGAGCTTAGCGTCGGGTGGGGTTTGTCAAACCCAGTAGTACTACCCAAAAGTGACTCGCTATTCCAAATATTAACCGGTCCGATGTGTGGGACTTCAAATGTTACGTATGCCGCTTAGCCTTTACAAGTGATATATAATTTATAACAAAATCTTTCATATGCGTTTATCTCAGAAAATATGTTTATCGGAGTATGTTATCTCCCCCAAGTGAAAAACGTTTGAAAACAGTTTAAGAGTGGGGTAAGTGAACTCACTGTTTGCGAAGAATATCCGATCTAGATCACCGAGTGATGCGCGTCGTAGAAAACTCTCTAGCGTTCTAAAATAACAAAGAGATTTTCTAAGTATCGGAATGTTTAACGAGTCTCTAGACTCGGCACATAATACCTATGCACGTAACAGATTTCATGTTTCGTTTGTGAATCGTGTGTGACTTAAACAAGTACAATTGTGATACGATACATGAGTGAGCAATTACTTTCGTGTCACGTACTAATAATGTATATCACTAGCAATTATTCCCGTAAGGGTGATTTGGTCACACACAACAATTAACTAGCAATTATTCCCGTAAGGGTATTTTGGTCAACAAACAAAGACTAACTAACCATTATTCCCCATAAGGGCAATTTGGTCAATTCATGGCAATCAACTAACAACTATTCCCCGCAAGGGTATTTTGGTCAAAATACAACAATTTTATAAAAACTATCATATTTCATGCATTACTATACAACTCAGCAGCTAGTTTCGTTATGACAGAATTTCTACTTGAAAGATTGCACTAGTTCACCGATCATAACGTCTCAATTAATTCACCAAAAATCACCACAGAAGCATACATATCTTAGGTTTCCAGAACATATTTTATCTTATTTTTATTCCACATATTTTTCTTATAATGACCAAAACATTACAGCAAACTCATATCAGTCAGATTCATGCACATCAGAATGTTATTTGCAATTCCTGTTAAACGAAAAATCCAATAAATGCAAGACCACTTGGGTTTGGTTCCTAACTCAGTGAGTCAACTTCCAGAAGTGGAACCAACCCAATTGGTCTCGTAGTTCATGAGATATAACATTTACAACATAACCTAACAGCAGGTCTAACAGCTCAGCTTTGCATCACGTTTTTGTAAAATCATAAAAGTATACTTCCACTTATCCAAAAATTACGAATTTATACTTCATAGAAACTAGACTCAACCTAGTTTACTGCAGTACCCACAATCTCAATCAATTTTCACGTTTACACTTCGTTACAGTCAGTTAAACATCGTATATACGTTCTGTCCAGAATCTGTTCACATCAAAACTCATCATAATAACAATCTATGAACTATCAGGCATCCATATAACCCTCTAGACACTATAACTACTATCCATGCATATCAATCACATCATACATACAAGATTAGGGTTTGTGTTTTAATTCAAATCAAGAACAACAATCAATCATGTATCAATATCAATCTAGTTATCAATCTATTATCCAACTAACAAGAATCATAACAATCACATACATACAAGATCGGCCGATTTAGGGTTTTCACACAACCCATCAAACATCAAAATTAAACAACAAAGAGGTAAGAGATGATCAAGTATACCTTCCTAGCACATAGTTCTTGGATTAATCTCTTGATTTGATGGTTGTGTGAGGGTGTTTGTGGACGGCAGCCGTGGAGAACAAGGGAGGGGCCGATCGGGTCTTGTGGGTTTAGAAAATAGATTAGGGTTTGTAGTTAAGGTTATATTTATAGATATACAAGTTACACTCTAGTCCCTAAACTTCCAAATGTTACATCTCTAGCCTAATTAGTTGGTTCTTGTTTCTTGTTTAACATTCCACATAACATAATCAAGTAACACACATATATCTAACACATAATTATCACATAATTATTGTTTTGACGTTTGTCGTTTATTTATCAATCGTTCGCGTCAACTCGTTGGCGTTTCGGTGCAAATCCCGAAAGACTACACATGTAGTAAGTGTTAAGCGTCATTTAAACCCTAATTTAAATGTAATGAAGTGTGCGTTATAGATTCAACGATCTTAAAGTTTGAATTGACGGAGTTGAGTTAACGGGGTTAACCTGAAATTGACGATTGTCACATCATTCCCATGTTAAAGAATTTTCGTCCCGAAAATTTGAGTCAAGTCGTGATGAGAGCCTGAAAAAGTAAGAAAGATTTTCAGTTTGTCATATCATCCCCTAGTAGAAAGAAATTTCGTCCCGAAATTTAGTTCATACCTCCGGTGATGTTTGACGGTTTGCCGGGTTTCGCGGTTTTCGGTGTTTGGTTAGCCCTTCAAAAAGGTGAGGATACTTTTTCATCATGTGATCCTCGCGTTCCCATGTGAACTCCGGTCCACGTCTCGAGTTCCAACGAACCTTAACAATTGGAATTTTGCTGCGTTTGAGCGTTTTGGTTTCCCAATCCAAAACCTCGACTGGTTCCTCAATGAACCGTAACTGTTCATCAACTTGTAGTTCCTCCAACGGGACTACTTGGGTTTCATCAGATAGGCATTTCTTCAAATTTGATACGTGGAATACATCGTGTACGCCACTGAGTTCTGTTGGTAGGTCCAGTCGGTACGCCACCGGACCAATGCGCTCAGTTATCCGGTACGGACCAACATATCGTGGGTTGAGTTTGTTTCGCTTACCAAAGCGAACCACACCTTTCCAAGGTGAGACTTTGAGTAACACCCGATCGTTCACTCGAAATTCGAGAGGTTTTCGGCGCTTGTCGGCGTAACTCTTTTGGCGATCTCGTGCTGCTGCCATGCGATTTCGGATTTGAACAATCTTTTCCGAGGTTTCGAGTACCAGTTCCGGACCAGTGATTTGGCTATCACCCACCTCTGCCCAGCAGAGTGGTGATCGACACTTCCGTCCGTACAGCGCTTCAAACGGCGCTGCCTTAATACTTGCGTGGTAGCTGTTATTATACGAAAACTCTACCAAGGGTAAGTGGGGTTCCCAACTTTTTCCGAAATCTAAAACGCATGCACGCAACATATCCTCCAGGGTCTGAATAGTCCGTTCACTTTGCCCATCCGTCTGAGGATGGTATGCGGTACTCATATCGAGACGTGTGCCCAGTGCGCTTTGCAGCGACTTCCAAAAGTGTGAGGTAAAACGAGAATCTCGATCGGAAATGATCGAGACAGGCACTCCGTGTCTCGACACTACTTCCTTCATGTAGACACGAGTCAGTCTTTCCATTTTGTCTGTTTCCTTAATCGCTAGGAAGTGCGCCGATTTAGTCAACCGGTCAACGATCACCCAGATGGTATCGCATCCCGTCGGTGTTTTAGGCAAACCCGTAATAAAGTCCATTGAGATGTGTTCCCATTTCCACATTGGGAGTTCCGGTTGTTGCAGTAGACCAGATGGTTTCTGGTATTCTATCTTGACTCTGGCACAAGTCAAGCATTTGCTCACGTAGGTGGCAATGTCGGCTTTCATGTTCGGCCACCAGTAAAGTTCCTTTAAATCATGATACATTTTATCTGAGCCAGGGTGGATAGAATATCTGGACTTGTGAGCTTCGGCCATCACTAGAGTTCTCAATTCTCCGTATCGTGGAACCCAAATCTGGTTCTCAAAATATCGGACCCCGTCCGATCTGGTTTCAAGTTGCTTGCTCATGCCCCGCATGAGTTCCGATGGAAGATTATCATCTTTCAACGCTTCCAGTTGCGCATCGCGAATCTGATCGGGTAAGCTGGCATGAATCGTAAGTTGCAATGCTCTCACCCGTCTGGGTTTATCTGTTTCTTTTCTGCTGAGGGCGTCGGCCACCACATTGGCCTTGCCAGGGTGATACCAATCTGTCACACCCTCAAAATCCACTAACGGAGTTTTACCGTCAGAGGGTGTGAACTGGCAGGATCAGAATCATTAGTTATAATCAAACCAAAGAAAAACGTTTAAATGAAAGTAAGTGCGGAAGCGTAAAACCTTAATTCAAAAGTTGCGTCACGCAGGACGACTTAAAACCAAATGTAACTGTTAAAATTAAGTTTGCAGAATAAAAATGTTTTCATTAATGCATGCTCCTAAACCGCGCGCCCGCCTCGGCTACCTGAGAATAACATACTAAAAGTGTCAACACAAGGTTGGTGAGTTCACAAGTTAAATAAGATAAATCGTTTAGCGTTTTGCGTAACCTCGTTACGGCGTTTCAGTGTTGCGTAACCTCGTTACGACGTTTAAGTGTTGCGTAACCTCGTTACGACGTTTAAGTGTTGCGTAACCTCGTTACGACGTTTAAGTGTTGTGTAACCTCGTTACAACGTTTAAGTGTTTTGCATTACCAGATAGTGTTATGTCAAATCATATATCGATAGGTAGCTAATCTATACAACAAGTATCGCTAAGTGGTTCGCGACCGAAGCTGACTGTTTATCAAGTGCCCGTCACCAGGTCCTCCAGACCATGGTAAGTGTTAGCCAAAATTTACACCCACTCAACCTCCAGTTGAGCTTAGCGTCGGGTGGGGTTTGTCAAACCCAGTAGTACTACCCAAAAGTGACTCGCTATTCCAAATATTAACCGGTCCGATGTGTGGGACTTCAAATGTTACGTATGCCGCTTAGCCTTTACAAGTGATATATAATTTATAACAAAATCTTTCATATGCGTTTATCTCAGAAAATATGTTTATCGGAGTATGTTATCTCCCCCAAGTGAAAAACGTTTGAAAACAGTTTAAGAGTGGGGTAAGTGAACTCACTGTTTGCGAAGAATATCCGATCTAGATCACCGAGTGATGCGCGTCGTAGAAAACTCTCTAGCGTTCTAAAATAACAAAGAGATTTTCTAAGTATCGGAATGTTTAACGAGTCTCTAGACTCGGCACATAATACCTATGCACGTAACAGATTTCGTGTTTCGTTTGTGAATCGTGTGTGACTTAAACAAGTACAATTGTGATACGATACATGAGTGAGCAATTACTTTCGTGTCACGTACTAATAATGTATATCACTAGCAATTATTCCCGTAAGGGTGATTTGGTCACACACAACAATTAACTAGCAATTATTCCCGTAAGGGTATTTTGGTCAACAAACAAAGACTAACTAACCATTATTCCCCATAAGGGCAATTTGGTCAATTCATGGCAATCAACTAACAACTATTCCCCGCAAGGGTATTTTGGTCAAAATACAACAATTTTATAAAAACTATCATATTTCATGCATTACTATACAACTCAGCAGCTAGTTTCGTTATGACAGAATTTCTACTTGAAAGATTGCACTAGTTCACCGATCATAACGTCTCAATTAATTCACCAAAAATCACCACAGAAGCATACATATCTTAGGTTTCCAGAACATATTTTATCTTATTTTTATTCCACATATTTTTCTTATAATGACCAAAACATTACAGCAAACTCATATCAGTCAGATTCATGCACATCAGAATGTTATTTGCAATTCCCGTTAAACGAAAAATCCAATAAATGCAAGACCACTTGGGTTTGGTTCCTAACTCAGTGAGTCAACTTCCAGAAGTGGAACCAACCCAATTGGTCTCGTAGTTCATGAGATATAACATTTACAACATAACCTAACAGCAGGTCTAACAGCTCAGCTTTGCATCACGTTTTTGTAAAATCATAAAAGTATACTTCCACTTATCCAAAAATTACGAATTTATACTTCATAGAAACTAGACTCAACCTAGTTTACTGCAGTACCCACAATCTCAATCAATTTTCACGTTTACACTTCGTTACAGTCAGTTAAACATCGTATATACGTTCTGTCCAGAATCTGTTCACATCAAAACTCATCATAATAACAATCTATGAACTATCAGGCATCCATATAACCCTCTAGACACTATAACTACTATCCATGCATATCAATCACATCATACATACAAGATTAGGGTTTGTGTTTTAATTCAAATCAAGAACAACAATCAATCATGTATCAATATCAATCTAGTTATCAATCTATTATCCAACTAACAAGAATCATAACAATCACATACATACAAGATCGGCCGATTTAGGGTTTTCACACAACCCATCAAACATCAAAATTAAACAACAAAGAGGTAAGAGATGATCAAGTATACCTTCCTAGCACCTAGTTCTTGGATTAATCTCTTGATTTGATGGTTGTGTGAGGGTGTTTGTGGACGGCAGCCGTGGAGAACAAGGGAGGGGCCGATCGGGTCTTGTGGGTTTAGAAAATAGATTAGGGTTTGTAGTTAAGGTTATATTTATAGATATACAAGTTACACTCTAGTCCCTAAACTTCCAAATGTTACATCTCTAGCCTAATTAGTTGGTTCTTGTTTCTTGTTTAACATTCCACATAACATAATCAAGTAACACACATATATCTAACACATAATTATCACATAATTATTGTTTTGACGTTTGTCGTTTATTTATCAATCGTTCGCGTCAACTCGTTGGCGTTTCGGTGCAAATCCCGAAAGACTACACATGTAGTAAGTGTTAAGCGTCATTTAAACCCTAATTTAAATGTAATGAAGTGTGCGTTATAGATTCAACGATCTTAAAGTTTGAATTGACGGAGTTGAGTTAACGGGGTTAACCTGAAATTGACGATTGTCACATTTTCCGAGTAGACTTTGTGCTCTGCCTTTCTTGTTAGACTTGGTAACCTTGAAGTGTGCCCGGGAACAGTTTTCTGGGTATGCTTTACTTGGAGTATTTTCCAAAGGAAAATACTCACCAAGCAGACTTCAATCTTCTTGATTATATCAGACTTTGCCCGACATAATCCAACTAGCAACCTTGTTCTTCAATGGTCTCATCAACTCCTTGCTTGGAATAAGCTTATTAGCAAAGTGTGCTTGGGATCACTGTACCTTGCTTGAGTTGAACCTTGCCCTATGTTACTTGAGATATTTCATTTCTCCTCAAGCTTACTCGGACCACTGTATTATTAAATAATACCTTGCCCGATCTTCCAAACACTTGGTTTCCTGAGCTTGGTTAGCCAAGATCTTACTCTGAAGTAAACCTTATTCGGCTATGAAGAACAAACCTGCTTGATATAGTGAACCTTGCCTGGGTATACACAAAAGAGTGAACCCTGCCCGGATATCCACTAAAGAAGAGTTCAAGAAGATAACCTTGCCCGATAGGTAAAATATCATGCCCAGCTAAGTAAAGGCTTGCTCGGATGTCTTAGGTGTGCCCGGTTCCATACTTAGTCATTTCTGAGTAGGTTGAGAAGATTCAATCTTCCATATGATCAGTTTTGGGTCAAATCTTGACTCAACAATCTCCCCTTAGATTGGAACACCTCAGCTGTCCCAAAACACTTCTATGGTTACTTACACAGGATTAAAATACACATCAAATCAAAGTTAAATTACATATTCAGAAACATAAACAAATTACATAATCAGAATTTTGTCCGAAGACATTACACAAAATCCTATTCTAAAAAAAATCTTCATCTTCTTGAGTTTAGAGGTGTTTGGTTAAATAGGGAAAGTTCAACTTTCCTTGTTCTCTCAAGAATCTTAACAATTCAGATTGCTTAACACTTGTAGGCCTGTGTCTTTCTTGATAGTCAGAGAGATGCAGTGCTGCAATCACAGTCAATTGCCATAGACTGAATTTTCTGAAGTCATTTTTAGAGAAGATTTTTACAATCTCTCCATTTTCCATCATAACATTCAGATGTTCAGTCCTAGAATCATAAAACACCCCATTTGGCATAAGATTACGGTTGACTGAAAGATTTTTGGCTTTTACTTCAGCCTTAACAAAAGGTTCATCCATCTTCAAGTGTATCTGCTTTGGTTTCTCTTGAGTAGTTACTGACATCTTCCTTTTCTTTGTACTGTTCTATTTTGAAACCAAGGATGTTGTCTTTTTGCAGAATACCTTTACTTTGGATTTTCCCTTCATTGTCATCTTTGATAGATCAACCATCTTTTTGGATATTCCTTTGTTCTTACCAACTAGAGACTGGGCAACTCCCTTCTTCTTGTTCAACTGTTGTCCTTTCATTTTCTTGAAGTTGCTCAAAATCTCTTTTCTTGCCATGACTTTTAGTGAATCAAAGGGAATTCCATTTTTCACCAAAAATTTTGGTTTTCCACCATACTTGCTCAAGAACTTTTGATCTTTCATTTCTTGTTCCAATTGATCTTTCAATTTCAAACCTTTCAATTCATTGTCTTGAGCAATCTTTTCTTTACTCAAAGCTTTTGAAAATTTGTCAATAACATTGTCTAGTTTCTCCTTTACCTCTGTCTCTGGTTCTTCTTGCTTAATCAGCTTGAGTAGAGAAACTAGCACTCCATTTGGAATTTCTTTATCATTTAAGCACTTGTCAATTAATTCTTGTGGAACTTCATTCTGATCTTCATAGTTTAATTCATCCCTCAATTTCTTGTCATCTTCAAATAACTTTATCAAACTTTCTTGTTCTTCAAAATCTTTGTCAGTCAGTATTTGATTTAAGAATTCTCTGTCATTCTTTGCACATGCACCCTTTTGGCCTCTAGTTCTGATTCATCAATTTCTAAGATTGTTGACTTTTCTTTTAGTGAATTGACAATCTGATTTTTTTCACCATCTAGAGCAATTTCTTTCCCTTTTAGTTCTTTCTTTCTTCAAGTTATTTCCTTTCATCTTCTGGAACTTTGTCAGTTTCAGCATCTGAACTATCTTCTTCATAGATTAAAAGAAGCTTTAACGAATTCTCCCCCTCATTCAGTGATTTCTCCCCCTGTTTTAGGGCAGCAGAGGTCTTCTCAACCTCATTCATTATGATTTGAACTCTTTGTAACGCCTTTTTTAGTTTTTCAGAAAGATGATGTTTGTAGGAATTGGGATTGCTTAGAGTTGGATCCATTTCTGATTTGCTGTTAAAAGATGAACACACAATTGTCAGTAAGATCTATAATAGTGTATATATGAGAAGAATAAAGATTAAGGTATAAAGAATATTTCAATTCAAACCGTTGTCTTGAATGATACTGAAACCTACACACAAAATAAATATAAGTGATGGGAAGTTTTAAAATTGAAAGATAAAAAGACAATCTCTTTAATAGGAGATAAGACAAACTTAAAGTACAAATCTGCAATTTTATCACAAAAACTTTGGATAAAGGTCTTTTGAGTTTGCTTTTCTTTTGCATGTCAGATAAAGAGGGAATTTTGAAAAGTGTTTTGTCTTTTAGCTCATAAATTCCTTATCTATTTAAGGAATGGTTGGTTTGGAGTGTGTACAGAAATGGTAAAGTTTGTAAAGATAAAGTAACTTAGAAATAAACTTAAGTAAAATGAAGAAGGACCTATTTGAAATACCAGATAACTTGAGAACTTAATCACAAGGTAGATAATCAAGTATAAAACTATCAAATAAGCAATCTTGCTAGGAATCAATTAAGATACCCATATAAATTTTTCAATTTTAAATTAAAAAGTTTAATCTAGCATAAACCCTATCAGAATAAGAAACATTTTCAATCATGCATACTTTGATATAAAGTGTGGCTGAGCAATCTTCATAGAAGTACAAAGTGTGCCCGAACAATCTTCTTATGCAAAGTATACCCTAATAACTTTTCTAAAGTATAATGTGTGCCCGAAAAGATATCTAGCAGAAAGTGTACTTGGAAAGTCATATTTTGAAATTACCAAGTATATTGAGAGAACAAAAGTGTACCCGAAATATAAAGTGTGTCTGGAAGACAAGGTCTGCCTGGAAACACTTGTAATTTCAATTAAATCATAATCACAAATAACACATAGCATGCTCGGAATTAAACATAAAACACCTAAGTGTGCTATAGTCTAAAATTTCAAAGCGTTCCCGAAAATCCTATGTTAGCACTAAGCTTGCTAGGATAATCATATTCAAACATCAGGTATGTCCGGAAACTATACTAAACAGTTTAGTCTACCCGAAAACTTCAAATCATCAAATCATACCCGAAAATGACAAACTTAGATACAAACATCTAAGCGTGCCCGGAAAGGTTAAAAGGCATTAAACCTTACCCGAAAAACATATTCAATCATAAACAGTCAGGCTTGCTCGGAAAGTGACTAATCTTAGTAAACTCTACCCGAAAAGTATCAAATACTTAAAAGCATGCCCGAAAATAGTAAACTTAAATAAAAGTATCTAAGTGTACTTGGAAAGGTTATAAAACATTAAACCTTACCCGAAAATACATATTCAACTGTTTTGTGCCCGGGAAGGTTAGAAAACATCAAACCTTAGCCGAACCTACATATTCAACCTATCAAAGGCAAAATGCAACACTTTTTAACTTAAACCACCTGTCAAATAAACTTGTCAATTAATTTTAACGATAAAAATTCTGTCAAGGACATTTGTCAAATATATATCATTAAAGATCATAGTTTAAGAGCAAATGGTGCATTTAGAGATCAAATTTCAGTTATGTTTCACTTCAAAACATATATTTTTTTAACTGAAAAGATCTCAAGAATGTGATCATATTGACTAAGTAGCTTTCTCAATACTTCATCCTCAACATTATTGTGACTACAAAAACCGGTCAACAGCAAGTCTGGACTTAACATGATTTTCATTTCTTTGGTGATATTATTAAGTTTCAATTAAGTTGCAGAGAATTTAATGAATAACACATGTTATTTTATTTTATTTTATTTTTTTATGCTCCTTATCTATTCTCAAGGCTTATTTGGATTTCTCCAGATCACCCCAATTTGACTCTGACCCCTTGGATTTGGTCAAAACTTTTAATGACACAACATATTGTTGAAAATTTTAAGATTCCTCTTGTCAAATTTATAAACATATGTGAGGTTGAACATTGGACTTACATGCCACGCAATTCGGACTTACAGGCCTTTCATTCAGGATGTTTAAAGGACTTATATGATTGCCTCCACCTCTGTAGTTCTAGAGTTAACCCTCATGTTTGCATTTTCTTTAAAAATGTTTTGTGCACATCAATCAACTTTTGGTTGATAAAATATTTAAGAAGTATGTTGTTCACTGTTGTTCTGTGTCATTCTTTTAAATCAAACATTTCATTTTTGTGACCAAATACCAACAGGCTTGTGTATGACTGGATAATCACTTTTCTGCCTATCATTTGAAAAGATTTATCTAGGAACATGCATATTCAACAATGTAACTCCACATAAATCTTATCAGTTTCTTTATGTTTATATCACATCAGATTTTCATATCATGAGAAAGCAACCATACATGTCAATGACTGTACTAAGAGTTCTTTTAGCCTAATAAATCTATATGATTGGCTAAGTAGTCAATGTACTATCATTTCCCACTAAAATTCAGTTTAATATTCAATCACCCCAATGTCTCCTAATTTGGCAGGTAAATGGCTATCCTGTTTGACCACAAGTGGTCAACAGGACCAAACATACATTTGAACATATGTCATTTCAAAGTCAGAGTTATTGACATAGTTTTAAGTGAAGGAATAGAAAACAAGTTATTATTGCGCCAAGTGCTTACAGTTTTCTGGTTAATGGCTATCTTACAAATCTATACAGATTATAGGACCAAGCATACACAAGTGTATGTCCTTCCAACTTAGAACATGACATAATTTTCAGCAATAATAACTATTTGAGACTTTTCATTGAAAAATTCTTCTTTTAAGCTTCTTTAAAGCTTGAACTGAATAGTATTATCATGTCTCTACACCATTAACAACTTGCTCATGTTTTGATCAAAATTTTGTGATTATGCAAAAATTCATTTGAAAGCTTTAATTTTGACATAAAGACATATTTTGACACAAACAATTGTAACATATTCAAATCTTAATCATTCTTAACATCATCAAAACAAGCAGACATTTCTAACATTCATAGTCTATCCTATCCTAAAAACATCAAGATGATCAGATAACATACATATTCAAGCAATCATTGACACATAATCACTCATGACATAAGATAAGCATTTAATCAGTTTAATCAATCCAAACTACTTATCATAATATCAAAACTGTTAACTGTTAAGCAATTAAAAGTATCAAATGACATCTAAATTGCAATGATAATCACTTAAACACATATCAGTTAACATCAAACAAGTAACATATGCAAACATATTCAAAAAACATTCAGTGTGTGTGACCTCAATAAAAAATTATTCAATTAGCACATAGAGATACACACTAAGCACACATCCTCAATCAGACCTCATCTGAGCTGATCATCCCCAGTGCTTTCAAAAGAAAGTTGAATCTGGTTTTGTCAAGTGGCTTGGTGAATAGGTAAGCCAAGTTGTCACTTGTATCAACTCTTTTCATCTCAATCAAACCTTTTTCATTGCAATCTCTGATGAAGTGATGCCTGATTTCAATATGCTTAGTATTTGAATGTTGAACTGGATTCTTAACAGTAAAATATGTAGCAGTATTATTAATAAAAATAGGAGTGTTTAGAAAATTCAAACCATAATCCAGCATTTGGTTTTGAATCCAGAGAACTTGAGCACACCAAGCAGATGCAGCAATGTATTCAACTTCTGCAGTTGATATGGACACAGTTGTCTGCTTCTTGCATTGCCATGACACCAGCCTGTCTCCCAGAAATTGACATCCACCTGAAGTAGACTTCCTGCTCATGTTACAACCATCATAACCACTGTCTGTGTAGGCAATAAGGTCAAAAGATTGATTCTTTAGATACCAAATCCCTAAGTCTGGTCTTCCCTTCAAATATCTAAAAATTCTTCTGACAACATTCATGTGGGAGACTTTTGGACTTGATTGGAATCTTGCACAGACACACACATCATACATAATGTAAGGTCTTGTAGCAGTTAGGTACATCAGGGATCCAATTTTGGCTCTATATTCATGTTCATCCACAAGCCCCCCCTTTTCATCAGCTATCATCTTTTCTTTGGTGTCCATTGGAGTTGAAGCTGTTTTGAATTCTTTACATTTGAACTTATTCAAAATGTCCTGCACATATTTAGTTTGGTAAATGAAAATCCCATCAGCTTTTTGTTTAACTTGCAGTCCCAGAAAGAAGTTCATTTCTTCCATAGAGCTCATGATGTATTTGGATTTCATCACCCCTTCAAACTCTATACACATTTGTTCATTTGTTGAACCAAAGATGATATCATCCACATAGACTTGCAATAGCAGCAAATCTGATCCCTTTCTTTTGTAGAAGAGAGTCTTGTCAATGGCTCCCCTTTGGAAACCATTTTCAAGAAGATGATTTGACAGCTCATCATACCATGCTCTAGGATCCTGATGCAATCTATAAAGGGCTTTATTTAGCTTATACACCCTGTTTGGATACATTGGATCCTCAAAACCTGGAGGTTGAGCAACATACACCTCTTCGTCAATCTTTCCATTTAGGAATGCAGACTTTACATCAAGCTGGAACACCTTAATGTTCTTTGAGGCAGCATATGCAAGAAAAATCTTGATAGCCTCAAGTCTTGCAACTGGTGCAAAGACTTCCTCAAAGTCTATTCCTTCTTCTTGAAGTCATCCCAGTGCTACAAGTCTAGCTTTGTTCTTAATCACCAAACCCCTCTCATCCCTTTTGTTTCTGAAAACCCATTTTGTGCCAATTGCTGACCTGTTTCTTGGCCTATCAACCAGATCTCAAACATGCAGATCTCTGAATTGTACCAATTCCTCCAACATTGCTTCCACCCAACTGTTGTCCTTAAGTGCTTGAACAATGTTCTTTGGTTCTATTTGGGATAGAAAGCAGGAGTATAACATATGTTTGCAATTTCAGAGTGGCTTCTAGTAACTCTTTCATTTATGTCTCCAATGATGTTTTCAGAGGGATGATTCTTTTCAACATAAGGAGTTTGTACTATCATATCAGCAGACATATTTATGTCAAGATTTGATTCATTGAGTTCTGGTGTTTCAATGATCAAGTCTGTTTCAGCATCATGAAACTCTGGTGCTTCTTCATTTTACTGTCTTGAAGTGGATGCATCATTGTTTCCTATATTCATTCTTTCAAACAAATGTTGAAATCTTGCTGTTGAAACAGCTTCTTCTTCAATGGTCTGGTTGCTTGGGTTTCCCTCATTCTGAACTTGATCATTCTGCACTTCTAGATTGTCTTGATTGTTATCTGCATAATCTTGTTCAGAAATGTGATTGTTTTCTTGATCAATGTCCTGAACTTGTTCAACAATATCATTTGAGAAACCCTTCACAAATGTATACTCCTTTTCTTTATTAGCAACCTTCTTCCTTAACTTCTCCAAGTCTAATGTCTTACCATTTTTCTTTTCAATCACACTGGTCTTGTAAAAGGAATCATCAAAGTCTTCAGGATAAATCTTGAAAGACCTTATCAATTTCTTATGATCAAACAGCCATGCTGCAGCATCAATTGTGTTGAACTGATTTTCATTAAAGATGATGTCAGATGATTCAATAACACTCAAATGGTCTTTCACATATACTCTGTAAGCTTTTAAGTGTGTTGAATATCCAACAAAGAAGCAATCCAAGGATTTAGTTTGAAACTTTTTCAAGTAATCCCTGGTGTTCAGAAGAAAACATTTGCATCCAAAGGGCTTGAAAAACTTTATAAAAGGCTTTCTATTATAGAAAATTTCATATGGTGTCTTGTTATGCCTTTTGTTGACAAGTACCCTATTCTGAACATAGCAGGCAGTATTAATGGCTTCAGCCCAAAATGTAACTGGTAGATTTGCATCTGCTATCATGGTTCTTGCAGCTTCAATAAGTGTCCTGTTTCTTCTTTCTGCAACACCATTTTGTTCAGGAGTTCTAAGAGCTAAGAATTGATGAAATATTCCCTTTTCTGTGCAAAATTCTTCCATTACTCTATTTTTGAACTCTGTACCATTGTCACTTCACATTGTTTTAACTTTCTTATTCAGTTTATTCTCAATCATTGTCACACAGCCCTTAATCAACTCTGCAGTCTCATCCTTTGTACTCAGGAAATAAACCAAGTATATCTTGAATAATCATCCATTATCACAAGACAATATCTTTTCTTCCCTATACTTGGCACGCATACAGGACCAAAAAGATCCATGTGAAGTAGCTCAAGTGCTTGATCAATTGAATTGATGAGCTTTGACTTATGAGTTGACTTGTGCTGTTTGCCCTTTTGGCATGAACTGCAATGTTCTTCCAGTTTGAACTCTCTTGTAGGTAAGCCAATGACATGCTCACCCTTAACAAGTCTGTTCATATTCTTCAGGTTCACATGACATAGTTTCCTGTGCCATAATTTTGACTCATTTTCAATGGCTTTGGAAACAAAGCATGTACCACCCTTTGAAACAGCTTCTTTCATATTAAGCTCATATAGGTTGCCATTTCTTGGAGCCATCATCATAATCATTTCAGGTGGGATTACAAATTCAGGTTTTAAGATGAAACAGTGTGAGTCATCAAAACCAACTTTGTAACCCTTATCACACATTTGTGATATACTCAGTAAATTATACTGGAGTCATTCAACATGAAACACATTGTCAAATGAGACCTTTCCATTGGTTAATATTCCTTTTCCAACAATATTCCCACCATTCTCATCACTTCCAAATGCCACAGGACCTTCAAACTTTTCTTCATAATTCACAAGTGACCTCTTGTCACAAGTCATGTGCCTAGAACATCCACTATCCATGTACCATATGTCATTTAGTGGAGTGGACTGTTCCTGCACAAATGAAAAAGTTTGATCAGTTTGGTGACGAAGTGCCAGTTATTTCAACTTGCAAATCATCAGTTTCAATTTCAGTGGCTGCACTAGAAGTGAGTGTTGTTGGTTCAGGATCTTCATGTGTCAACTCAAGGTTGTCTGAGTTATCTGTTTCATATCCACACTCTCTTGGAGTTTTCACAAATGAGGTTGTGACTTGTGAATCTTCTGATGCATTATCATTCTCTTGAACTACATAATCTTTCTTTTCTGGATATTCCCTTACATCAGCAATTCTATCCTCTTTAGCCTCAACCTTTGGTTTCCAAAGAAATCCTTTTGGTTCATATCCATTCTCTAACAAGAAATTCTCATCACTTGTCAGTTCTGTTGATTTCTTTCTTGAAAAGACACCGTTGTTTCTTGTCTTTTTACTGCTAGGTGAACCTTGAGAACCATCAGACTTGACTGATTGTGTATCTTGTTTGGAGCTAATTTTCAAAGGTTGAAAGTTCTTTTTGACAGCTTTCTCATGCTTCTTAGGAGACACACTTTTTCTTACTGATTTAGTCATTTGTTTCTTTGCTTTGACTTCAGTTTTCTTCTCACTTCTTGTCTCTTCAGCTGATTTCAACTCATATTTCCTCGTGGTTTCATTTTCACACACCTTTCCTTTTCCCAGGTATGCTTCATACCTTTGCTTGTACAGATTAAAGTCTTGACCATACTTTGTTTCATTTGGGACATTAAAGGGTTTGAAGTTGAATCTTTCATTACATGAGTCTGTGTGATGACCATACTCATCACACTTCTTGCACCAAACTTTTCCTTTATATTTTTCATGTTCACTTGCTTTCTTAAACCTTTCACTTGGTTTAGGTGGTTTGACTCCAAGTGTCTTTTGAGTCTTCAAACTATCATAATCAATTGAAAAAAGAACAAATTCCTTAACCTTGATATCTTGTCTTTCAACCTTGCTTTTGACAAAGACAATCTTTTCCATAATTATAGGTTCCTCATCACTGTTTTCTTTGTATCTTGACTGCCTCTTTTCATATTCTTCCAATGTTTCCACTTCTCCAATATCCAGTACTTCATGATTAGATTAGACTGGATAAACAGGATAAAGTTCTCAACTTCAACTATTTCAGTCACCTTCTTGTTGTTGTTTTGCTTTATCCTTTTCAACACAGCCTTGCTTGGAGGCCTTACTGCATTGTAGCTTACCTTCTTCTTTTCATAGATGTCATAAGACACATGCTCTCTTCTCTTTATTTCATTCTGTCTCTTCATTCTAGGTGTGACAGGTGAATACAAAGTAAGTTTGTCAATAGATTCTGGTTTCTTGTATCTTCTTCCTCTTTCAGCTTCCTTGATCTGTTCGTCTGTGATCTATCACTCAAATCACTCAAATCATCTTGATTGAGATCATCAGAATCAAAGTCATCCTCAGAGACTTGTACTCCAATTGATTTCTCTTCTTTCAACCCTTCTTTCACAATAAATTCACCTTCTTCATTTACCTCAACATTTTTGTACAAATCAACAAATTCTTCTTTTTCATGAAAGACATCTCTGAATTGTTGCAGGTATGCATCTCTTTTCTCTTTGTCAACTTTGGGCATAAAGTTGTTGTTGAATGGAGGTGGAATTGCTTTGTATTTGTTTTCTTCTTTCACTTGGTTCAGAATTCCACATATGTTTCCTGTGGAAACCAAGTTCTTCAAGAATTCATTCTCAACTTGTAGTTTTGTGTTCTGCACCTTTTCTTCTACAATCATCTATTTCAATCCCTCAATCTCAGTGGTGTATCTTTTATGTGCTCTGTAACTACTTATGCAGTCATCTTCCAAACTTTTCATCTTTTCATCACTTATTAGCTCACTATCCTCATATCCATTAATGATACTTTGCTTCCTAAAACACTCACTTTCCAGCTTGCTTACTTTTGTTTTCAATTAATTGATAATTTCATTTAAATCAACAGTAGGAGCAGAGTGTACCTGAGATGTTGATCCACCTTCTTTCTCAATCAATGCCATGAATGCCACATTTGCCCTCTTAATGTCATCTGCAATGTCTTCTTCATGGTTGCTCCAATCAAAATTAACCTCATGCTGTGTGGTGACTGCCACATTTCCTTGATTTCTGGGTTGATTTTGATTAGTTGGAACTGAGTTGTTTGGCATAGTTTGAAGGTTTTGATTGTTGTTTCTTTGAAAGTTTTTGATTCTGAGGCACAACTTATTGATTATTGTTCATTGGATGCTATTGGAAGTTGTTGAAGTTGGGGTTATAATTGTTGGAGTTGTTGTTATTGAAGTTGTTGGGATTGTTGTTTCTTTGCTGATTCTGTTGATATTGATGCTGTTGATTTCTTGACTGGTTTTGGTATTGATTCATCTGGAAGTTTCTTGGCATGTTGCATTATCTGGAAAAATGACCAGGCTATTGGCAGTTATAGCAGATGGATTTTGACTTATCAAAACCAATTCTTTCATTAGGCCCTGATAGAAGTGATCTACCAGTCCTGTTGTACAACCTTTTGCTTCTAAGAGCCAACATGGCTGCTTGCCATTTCAAATCCATGTCTTCCAAATCATTAGCATCAATCTGTTCAAGGTCATCCTGAATGGCACTTGTATGAATCAGATTCTTTGCAACAAAAGCATTGTATGATTCTGTAAACATAGAAAGTAAAGCCTGTGTTTCATTTCCTTGACCACTTCCTCCACCAGTGTAAGGTACATGACCACTTGCCATTGAGGCAGAATCATTCTCTTCCAAAATTTGGACATTGAACCTTTGCTGGTTTCCATGATGACTTGTACTACCACCAACAAAAGATTTAGGTGTATCAACACTATGCTCTACTGGTTCTTCAATGATGGGAATCTGTTGTTGAGTCTTGGTTGACAAGTTGCCCATGGGTGCAATGAGAGCATTAGTGACCTGAAAACATGGCTTCTCTTCTTTGATCATTTTATTTTCAATCATTTCTATCTCTGCAGCCTGAAGGAAGCACATTACATCATCCACCTTCAGATCATTGAAATTTGGCTTTTGAAGGATGAATTTGCAGGCAGTGTACCACTCCTTAGGCATTGAGTTAAGCAGCTTGGTATTCAAGTCAAAGTCAGTCATGACATAATCAGTGGTTCTTAGCTCATTCACAATTGCTAAGGATCTTTCCAGAATTGACTTCAATCTCTCTCCTTCCTTATATTTGAATCTCTCTAGCTGTTGCTTGAGTCTTTGCTTCTTGATGTTCTTCAATTCAGTGTTTCCCTCAAACATTTCAAGGATTGCATCATACATAGCCTTAGCTGTGGTGTGATGTGCAACCTTGGTCAATATTTCCCATGACAGACCTAGCTTTATCATGGCTAAGGCCCTGTCATCCACTTTTCTCATTCTGTCTCTTACAGCAGCAGTTGCATTAGCACCATCAGTAGTGTCTTGTGGACCATTCTTGATTGAATTCCACATATCTACATCATTATAGCAAACAGCTGCTTCAAATAAGACCTTCCATTTTGTGAAGTTTTCCTGTCCGTAGAGTCTAGGAATCTTATTAGTAGAGATTTCTTGTTCTTCGTAACCAGACATTTTAAAAACAAAATCAGTAGATTTGTAAAAGACAAGTTTTAAAACAATCAGATCTGAAAACCGGTTGTTCAAATATGATGAATTTGGTGCAAATAGAACAAGAATCGGACAAAAAGATTTAAACTTTAACTGAAATAAAGAATAGAAAACACCGGATAGATGTAGATATGGAAAGAAATGAAGAACAGAGCAGCTGACGTCACTCTTTAATGGAACAGTGTTCTGCTTACGTCATTGTTCTTCAAATCTTCAATCAGCAACAATTTCTTACTAAAATAGCAGTGACCAGCTCTGATACCACTTGTCAGGTCCCTGATTGTAGGTAGATCTTACACAAATCAAGTCATAACTCACACAAAAATGTGTTGACAAGAGAGTTAATGATGGGTTGCTATATTTAGTAAAAAAACCGTTTGATAAAGGCGGAATAAATAACAAACGATTTGGTTGCTGGGTAATAAATGAAAGGTAACTAACACACAAGATTCACTCAAAAGATTTCCATTCATATAAAGTTAATCATACAAATGATAATCTATCTAGGGTTTCTTGATGGGAAAGTTATGTCCGTACAAATCTTAAGAACGGCTGTCGCTCAATAAATGTTCTTTCTAATATCGTATTCCGCGCCTCTTTCCGTCTCTTTTGAGGTGTGAGCTAATTGTTCCTTTTATAGGCCTGACACCTCAGGACAGCTGTCATTCCTTCTAGAAACCCTAAATATAACGTACATATTCAAATTACATAATCAAAATAATCCTAAGTGTAAAACAAGTCTTCCGGGTAGGCTTTGTAGAAGTGAACTTCTCCGAGTAGACTTTGTGCTCTGCCTTCCTTGTTAGACTTGGAAACCTTGAAGTGTGCCCGAGAATAATTTTCCGGGTATGCTTTACTTGGAGTATTTTCCAAAGGAAAATATTCAACAAGCATACTTCAATCTTCTTGATTATATTAGACTTTGCCCAACATAATCCAACTAGCAACCTTGTTCTTCAATGGTCTCGTCAACTCATTGCTTGGAATAAGCTTATTAGCAAAGTGTTTTTGGGATCATTGTACCTTGCTTGAGTTGAACCTTGCCCGATGTTACTTGAGATATTTCATTTCTCATCAAGCTTACTCGGACCACTGTATTATTAAAGAATACCTTTCCCGATCTTCCAAACACTTGGTTTCCTGAGCTTGGTTAGCCAAGATCTTACTCTGAAGTAAACCTTACTCGGCTATGAAGAACAAACCTTCTTGATATAGTGAACTTTGCCCGGGGTATTCACAAAAGAGTGAACCCTGCCCGGATATCCACTAAAGAAGACTTCAAGAAGATAACCTTGCCCGATAGGCAAATATTATGCCCGGCTAAGTAAGGACTTGTTCGGATGTCTTAGGTGTGCCCGGTTCCATACTTAGTCATTTCTGAGGAGGTTGAGAAGATTCCAATCTTCCATATGATCAGTTTTGGGTCAAATCTTGACTCAACAAACTGAAGAATTAAGTCCTTTGCCTGCGATAGATATGAAGCTATTACGTCGTTTTTTGCTTCGTAAGTCCCATTGATCTGCCCTGCTATTAGCATGAAATCCACCCGTGCTTCCAAGTGTTTTACCCCAAGTTTTTTAGATATCCGTAGGCTTGCCAGAAAAGCTTCATACTCCGCCTCATTATTAGTACTCTTGAAGTCCAGTTTGATGGCGTAAGTAAACTCATGGCCTTCGGGATTGACTAGCCTGAGGCCTGCGCCAGATCCCTCGCTACTGGATGCTCCATCCGTGAACAATGACCATACTTGCCCTTGTTCCGGAGGTACTTAAGGTTGCTGTTCAACTACGCATTCATTCTCTTTATGCTGCGGAACCTTTGTGACAAAGTCGGCCAACACTTGCCCTTTGATTGCTGGCCTGGGTTTGTATTCGATCGCGTGTTCACCCAGTTCGATGGCCCATTTCGCCAATCGTCCAGACAATTCCGGTTTTCTTAACACATTCTTGAGTTTGTATCCGGTTAGGACATTGATGGGATGACCTTGAAAGTATATGCGGATTCGCCTGGCAGCATAGACCAATGCCAGAACCAGTTTTTCAAGCATTGAATAGCTGGTTTCCGGGTCGGTCAACGTCCTACTGACGTAGTAAATTGGCGTTTGGACGTTTTTTCTGTCCGTCAGTAGTACGGACCAAATGGCGATGTCAGTTGCTGACAGATATAGTGTCAAAGGTTCACCCGCATATGGTGCTGTTAGGGTAGGCAGTTCCATGAAGCACTGTTTGACCTCCAGGAATGCTTTTTCAGCTTCCGCGGTCCATTTGAAATGTGCCTTCTTGAGGCAATTTCTCAGAGTTGACACGAACGGGTAAGACTTGGCTGAATGATTTGCTAAAAATATGTTCAGTGCAATCAATCTTCCATTGAGTGTCTGTACCTCCTTGAGGGACGAAGGAGATGGCATGCGGGCTACTTCCTGGATTTTATCCGGATTGGCTTTAAAACCCGCGCCGGTAACGATCATTCCTAGAAATTTTCCCTCTTCCATCCTGAAGGAACACTTGGCTGGATTTAGCTTCATATTGATGCTTCTCAACGCTTGAAATGTTTCTTTGATATCTCTCAACATATGATCTTCCTCAATGATTTTGATTGCGAGATCATCCATGTAAATTTCCAAGTTCCGACCAATCTGTTTCTTAAATGCTTCATCCATCAACCGCTGATACGTAACCCCCATATTATTTAACCCAAATGGCATTATCTTATAACAGAATGTGCCTTGGTCTGTTCGGAATGCTGTTTTGTCTTCATCACCTGCCGCCATGCGGATTTGATGATAACCTTTGTAAGCATCCAAGAAGCACTTGAATTTGAATAGAGATACAACATCAACTATGAGGTCGATTTCTCGAAGTGGGTAACAGTCCTTGGGACACGCCTTGTTCAGATCCTTGAAATCTATGCACATCCGCCATGTCCCGTTGCTTTTAGGGACAATGACAAGTCTGGTATTGGATTGGGCGGATAATTCCAGCATGTAAGAGGTCCTGAACTTGTTCGTTCATTGCTTCCGTTTGTTCCGACCCCATCTTATGCTTCTTCTGCACAACTAGAGTGAACGCTGGGTTAACCCGCAATTTGTGTTCCTCAATCTTTCGCGGGACCCTGTTCATGTCCGCTGGTTGCCACATGAAGATGTCTACATTTTTTGTCAGCAACTGCTTCAAAAATGTTCTCACTATCTCAGAGATAGCGGGTCCAATTTTTACAGCTTGATCTAGGAATTTCTTGTTCAATACCCATTTTTCAGGTTCAGCCCGCCGAGTTTGCTTCGAAACTTTTCTTGGCTTAGAACTTTCTGTCGTGAAGCAATTGCGATTGATATGGATGATAGCCACACCGGTATGAGTTGGAACTCCAACTGCACCATCTGCTGTGGAAGGATGAGCGTTGAAATTACCGATTGCTTCCCGATCCAAGATAATGTCATGCTTCGATATTGCTGGTAAAACTAAAAATTCAACCTCCTCGGTTCTTAAATGAGTTCCGTCACTTAGAGTGACTGGGAAGGAAATTACCCCTCGCGGGTGCATTACCTCACCTCCAAATCCTAATACAGGAGCATGAATTGGTTTCAATCTCTCCTTATCATCCTCATCTAGCTGTTTGAAGCATTGCTCATACATTATATCCGACGTACTACCGGTGTCGAAGAAATCGTATTGCGAGCGAGAGTGACCGAAGAGGGCAGTGATAATCAAGGGATTCTTATTACAAGGTCCTCCTTTGACTCGCGAAAAAATCACAGGCTCATTCTTCCACTCTTTGTCATAAGTCCTTGACTTGCTTTTTGGGCGGGCCTTGGTTATCTCGCGTGGGAGCTTTATTAGTCCCAGGTTTTCCACCTTTTACCAAATGTCCAAGTTTTCCAGACTTTACAGCCGCCTCAATTTTTTTTTCAAAGCTGTACACTCGTTCGTGTTGTGACCGATGTCGTCATGAAATGAACAATGTTTCTTGGCATCAAGGAATGACCTCCTTGTGAGTGGCTGTGGTTTCCTGAAATTCGCATTCTCCATAGTGAGGATTTCGGCAGGGGTCTTTGAAAGTGGAGTCCAATTGTTGGGGCCTCGAATTGAGGGTCCCGCTTTGTTTTTATTGCCAATCAAGGATCTGGAATCAAATGGTTTAGACGCTTCCGCGGACGGCTGGAGTCGGGACCAAATGGTTCGTTTTTCCTGTCTGTACGGCCGCGGGTTTTGGAATTCGACTTTCAAATTTTGTTTCTGATTGTTGGTTGCCAACGTCCTTTGAGTTCTGGCGAATAATTTCGCCACAGTCATGATATCATTCCAGGACGTGGGCATCCCATCTTTTCCAGTCAACGTCATAATCAATTCGTCACTCTTCACATGTTTGCGGAATGCTCCCCGCAACATGTCCTCGCTTACGCCATCGATATTGAGGCTTTCGTTGTTAAAACGGGTAATGAAGTCTTCGATAGACTCAATGTTACGCCTAACGACGTCCAATATTTCGGATGGGTCGCGGGTGTGTTTTTTCTGCTGGCTAAAGTGTTGTGAAAATTTTACAACAAAATCATCCCAGCTTTTTATCTGTCCATCCGGCAGCTTATTGAACCACTCTCTCGCTGCCCCAGTAAAGCTTAATGCAAACATGTGGCACCAGTATGGAAGAGTCCAACCTCTGACTCCTCCAACTGCCACAAAATTCAGCAGGTGATCATTGGGATCCGTCATCCCGTCATATTTCCCTATAGATGTTGGGATCTTAGCGTTGACCGGGAACGGGGAAGTTGCAATTTTTGCGATGAACTTCGATTTCTCGGCAAAAGCATCCGGACGATATGGCATGGAAAAGTCTTCCTCAGCATCACTGTGATAACCCGCCTGGCGAACTACTGCCTGCGGACGGCTAGTTCCCTCATGTAAGTGAAGGCGGCTATCACCAGTGTAGTAACTAATATCACCTGGACGGTACGACAGGTCGTAACTGTTGAACTCGTCAAGGTAGGATGGTATGTGCATGACCATACGAGGGCGATCCCGTAGTCGTCGAACTTCTATAGGATCTCTTTCTGCCTGAATACTATGGCGGATCTGACTCCTCCTTACTGCTGGGGGAGGAGAGAGAGTTCACCTAGGAGATTCTTCATAGTTCAGAGTTCGAGCTTGGAGTCTCTCTTCGCGCACCCGTCACTCATACTCTACTACCACCTTTTCTTGTTGGAGACGAAACCACTCATCCGGATTCCGGAGACAAGGGTCCCCTACTTCTAGGACTATGATGGGTTCGTCCTTGCTCAGAATCGTCAGAATCATCTCCCAGACCTAACTCTGAATGAGTCCGACGAGTTTCCTTCGTAATTCGCCCGGGATTGCCAGATCCAGAACCTCCTGGCGCCGTAACATGCCCTAGGTCTGTTAGAGTAGGGCCTGTTGGCGCCGAGAAGAGTCCCAAGCCACATGGAGTGGAACTTCTTGGAGCAGTGATACGTGCAAAGACACTTGAGGCAAAGCCTACAGGTGCTTCAGTATCAGCAGTTTGTGAAACAGGTACAGGAGTTCCCGTCGGCCCTTCAGGAAGCTTACTCATATATTACGAACCAAAAAACCAACGACAACTTGTGCAGTTCTAACTCCAAAAAGGATGGCGCCAATGAAGAAACACCGATCCGCTCCCCTTAACGGGTCCTGGATCTAATGAGTCAACCGGGTAAAATACAATAACAACCAACACGATATGAGCACAACTTCCCAAAGTCCAGTGACCGGAACCTGCAAAACAGACACCGTGAGTCTCGTCACGGGAAGGACAAGACGGGGGGTCTTCCCGTAACCACCCTCCGGCGTGAGAATCAGTACAGTTCTTAAGGAGAAAGTACTAGAGTATTGAGAGTAAAAACTTGGGAGTGAATGTGTACCTCATGCAGGTTGACAAGGTATTTATAGTCGAAGGATGTGGAAATTGTGATTGGGCCAGCTGTCCCATTCTAGAAGATCTCCAATAACCGTCTGGACGCGTGTCCTTATGCGATAGGTTGAGCTATATATCCCATGTGCATGGTTGTAACAACCTGGACATGCGTCGCTCTATGATAGGACGAGTTGATCCCTCTCCATGTGCACGGTTATAACAATCTGGCCAGGTGTCCTTCATTCATTGGTCGACGAGTCACGTATTCTCCAAGTAACGATCATGGTTATTCTTCTAGATGGTGGTTAGTTATTTACAGCTGCCCTGTTGGCATTGCCTTCTGGTCAACTTGGCGGATAGATGTGCTATCATGCGGGTGACTTCTGAGGGTACGAGGATGCTTCCGCGCGTGATGAAAGGATGTTCTTCCTTTATCATGTTGTGCGGGTGATCCATAGGTTCCGCGGGTGGCACATGAGGGCTTCCTCTCCTACCCGCGGGTGATACATAAGGGTATTTGGGTCTTTTTGGTATCATACCTCTATAATGGTAATAGCATTCTCAACCTATTCCTTATATTTGTGTGAGGTAGTTTTGTAAATTATATGGTATGGTTATGAGTGGTTGTTAGTAGAGGAGAGAGAAAATATTATATAGGAAAGTTAAATTTGGGGTTTCACTGTTCATACAGTATAATATTTATAAAGAGAAAATTACGATTTGCCTCCCTGGGTAAAATCGGCGGGCTACCGTTAAAACCCTCAAAACTAAATTGCGCTTGTTGTACCAATGTGTTTTTTATAATGGTGACATGAGCCCTTGCTTGAATGTATTAAACCCCTGGTTTTAAGTTGACCGTTTGGTTAACGGAACTTTAGTAATTAGATAAATAATAATAATAATAATAATAATAATAATAATAATAATAATCTTTTCTCTAATAATAATAATAAAAATAATCTCTAATAACAATAACAATAAGAAGAAAAAGATGAAGATATGAACTCCAGATTATCATCATCATCATCCCACGACCTTCAAAACTCTCATCCTCCTCCGCTGCCACCGCCGCCGCCGCCATCCACCGGAAAATGAACTCCACCACCAAACCCAAACACGAACAAACATTAATCAACGTATTTATCATCATCATTCAGATTTAAACCCCTAACCACATGGGTTTTATACAAGATATTTAAAAAAAACATAGATATAAGGGATTAGAAGCTACGGGGATGGATTAGAAGCTACGGCGACGACGGTCGGGAAGTGGAGGTGGTGTGGCGACGAACGGGAACGGCGGTGTGGCGACGGGAGCGAGGTGCGACGATGGTGATGACGGTGGCCGTGACAGGTTGCGGGTGAAGAAGATGGGTGGTGGTGACGAAGATGAAGATATGGGTAGTGGGTATGTTGATTTCCGGCAACGTGTTCTTGATTTTCCGGAAGTGATGATTTTCCGGCAATGGGTTACAGGTGAAGATGGGTGGTGGTGATGAAGATGAAGATATGGGTTTGTGTTTGAATGATGATGTTAATTTATGTGTTTGTATAAGATTTATGGGTTTGTGTGTGTTAGGGTTCTTGATGTTCTTGATTTTCTGGGTTTGTGTTTGTGTTAGGGTTCTTGATGTTCTTGATTTTCTGGGTTTGTGTTTATGTGTTTGAATGTTGATGATGAAGATGAAGGGTATAATGGTCATTTAACCGATTATTAACACTGCAGGGAGCATTCTGATCATAATAAACACGCAGGGAGCATTCTGATCATAATAAGAAACACACTAGTACAACAAGCACAATTTAGTTTTCAGGGTTTCAACAGTAGCCCGCCGATTTTACTTAGGGAGGCAAATCATCATTTCTCTTTTCTAAAAGTGGTTGTGAGTGAAATAGAGAGAAAAGATTATGATAAAGGTATAAAAAGTATTATTTAATTAATTAGGAGAGAGAAAATGCAGTGATTTTTAGTATAGTTATATGATATATATGGATATATGGTAGGGAACTTGATGAGAATGCTCTAATGGGATATAAACTTTCCTTCACAATCAGGCTATATTTGGCTGGAAAGTTTTTGAGGAAAAAAGCCCTAATTTTTCTTTTCATTTTCTTTTTTTTTTTGTTTTAAAAACAAAACTCAAGAATGAAAAAAGAAAAATTTTCTTATCATTTCTTTTCCAAACCCTTAAATAAAAAGCTCATGAATGCAGTGTAAGAGTTAATTCCAGTTATAGTTTTTGTGGTGAAATCCAAAACACAGCTTTAAACCTTGTGGTGGCAATTTCGCAGATAAGGCCCCTATGGTGGTCCTTTTCTTGCAATTTGGGTTTTCCGCCCAGTAAAACGTTTGGTTGACCGTTAAATCTAGGGGTAAATTCATATTTTCACACCTAATAATATAAATAATCATAATAATAAGACTTAATTGCAGTTTTAACCTCCGTGGTGAGACTCGTTTTGCAGGAAAAGCCCCCATGCACCCAAATCTGCAACTCACATCTTCAATATTCAGCCTCTGAAACCCTCACCCTAATTCTCCATTCACTCAAAGTTACATAAAATATATAAACATAAAATATATCGACGTCCTTTTCTCCATTCATTCAAAACCACCATCGTCTCACCACCAATTAACCACCCCCGCCATACACCACAACCACCCATAGCAACCGTCTCCGCAACAAACCACCACCACGTACCCTCTATATTCTCTATCACCATGAACTACCTTACCACCAACCAACATCCACCACCTCCACCTGTAACATCTCGGATTTTTCGTATTTGAATTCGTTTATATTTAACCCGACTCGAAATGTAATTCGGATATTTCGAATTATTTAAATTTTGTATTTATTAGTATTTAACTTGGTTTAACATATTTTTATATTCTCATAACTTTCAAACTAGTCAGATAATGCTTAGAAACTTTTAAAATCGCTCAAAATGGCTAAAAATGCATTTACGAAACTACAGGGGCTAAAATTGACATTTTTGAAACTTTTTGAGAAATCTTCCAAGCCGTGCCATGTGGGGAGGCCCTTTTTATGTTGGCCGCATGACACCTAGAACCCCTTCTGCAGCTGGATAGTTTTAGTTCGTGTTTAATGAAAAATCGAGTTATTTTCGGCCTGAATCGCGTGTATTGAGCTACAAGAAAGCCCCATTGACCCCGTTTCATGTCCATATTCATTCTCCATGCTGTAAAAACGAAACTGATGTTTTATATAAGTTGATTTCGTCAATAAATGAATATTTTATTGCATAAACGACTTAATTACCTAATAAACGAATTTAAGCCTTTAATATTTCAACCAACTATTCTCTAAACCTAAATCCTACTGCAAAACTCAGCGGAAAGCACCTTACTGTGTAGTGCCAGAACGTGAGATAGAATTCCAGATAGATTTAATACCAGGAGCCCAGCCCGTCGCGAAAGCACCTTACCGTCTAGCGCCGTCCGAAATGAAGGAATTGCTGTCCCAACTACAAGAACTCCTCGACAAAGGTTTTATAAGGCCAAGTGTTTCCCCGTGGGGCGCACCAGTGTTATTCGTGAAGAAGAAGGATGGGAGTATGAGAATGTGCATAGACTATCGCGAGTTGAACACGTTTATGGTAAAGAATAGATATCCTTTGCCAAGGATTGATGATCTGTTTGACCAACTGCAAGGATCAAGTTGGTTTTCACAAATATATCTCAGATAAGGCTATCATCAATTGAAAGTGAAAGAGGCAGACATCCCTAAGACAACGTTT
Organism: Bidens hawaiensis; assembly: GCF_021521415.1. Lineage (NCBI taxonomy): Eukaryota > Viridiplantae > Streptophyta > Magnoliopsida > Asterales > Asteraceae > Bidens > Bidens hawaiensis. The sequence goes on along the minus strand of NW_027505710.1, from coordinate 21,193 downwards.
CGGACGCGGTATGGACACTACGAGTTCCTTGTAATGTCATTCGGTCTAACGAATGCTCCCGCAGCATTTATGGACATGATGAATAGGGTGTACCTGCCGATGTTGGATAAGTCAGTTATCGTTTTCATTGATGACATATTGATTTAATCAAGAAGTGAGTTTGACCACGGTGAGCATCTGAGAGAAGTGTTGGAATGTCTGAAGAAAGAGAAGTTATACGCTAAGTTTTCAAAATGCGCGTTCTGGCTACGAGAAGTGCAATTTCTAGGTCACGTGATCAATCCTGAAGGGATTACCGTGGATCCAGCTAAGATCGATGCGATAACCAATTGGAAGACTCCTCAGAACCCGGCTGATATACGAAGCTTCTTAGGGTTAGCTGGCTACTATAGGAGATTCATCGAAGGTTTCTCTAAGATAGCCGCATCGTTGACCGGTATGACCCGAAAGTCGATAGTATTCAGTTGGGGTAAGTTTCAAGAAGAGGCTTTTCAAGAGTTAAAGAAGAGACTCACGCAAGCACCAATCCTTGCTTTACCCGATGGTGACGAGGATTTGGTTGTTTGTACTGATGCTTTGCATCGTGGATTAGGTTGCGTGTTGATGCAACGAGGAAAGGTGATAGCTTACGCGTCTAGACAGTTGAAAGTCCATGAGAGTACTTATCCGACGCATGATTTAGAGCTAGTAGTAGTAGTGCATGCTCTTAAGATATGGAGACATTATCTGTATGGTACTAAATGTACCATTTACACAGATCATAAGAGTTTAAAGTACTTCTTCGAGCAGAAACAATTGAACATGAGACAGAGAAGATGGTTGGAGTTGATAAAGGATTACGACTTTGATATTAAGTACTACCCTGGTCGCTGATGCGCTAAGCCATAAGACTGAGGAAGTCATTGCAACAGTGAAGTCATACTAATTGATTATGAACTCAAGTCTATTTGAAAAAATCATCAAGGTGCAGTCAGAAGTGCTTATAGATGAAGGACTAGTGAAGAAAGAAAGGATTTTCGTTCAGCAAGTTGAGCTGATGGAAAACAATCATGGTGTTAAGACTAGGTTTGACCGTATGTGGATTCCACGCCATGGGGATCTCAGAAGTCGAATCTTAGATGAAGCTCATAAGTCAAGGTATTCGATTCATCCAGGAACTACTAAGATGTACCAAGATTTGAAAAGAGATTATTGGTGGCCGGGAATGAAGAATGATGTAGTAGATTATGTTAGTAAGTGCTTAACTTGTTTACAAGTCAAGGCAGAGCACCAGAAGCCTTATGGGAAGATGAAACCGCTAAAGATACCAGGGTGGAAATGGGAACACATCACCATGGATTTCATAACTAAGCTATCTCGTATAGCTAAGCATCATGATACCATCTGGGTGATTGTCGACCGTTTGACCAAGAGTGCTCACTTTCTGCCTATACGAGAGGCTATCTCGTCAGAAACGTTAGCAAGCTTGTTCATTAAAGAGGTTGTATCCAAGCATGGAGTACCGTTATCGATAGTGTCTGATAGAGATACTCGTTTTACTTCGAGGTTCTGGAAGAAGTTCCATGAAGCCATGGCAACAAGATTGAACATCAGTACGACGTATCATCCTCAAACAGATGGACAGGTTGAAAGGACAATCCAAACCCTTGAGGATATGCTACGTGCTTTTGTTTTAGACTTTGGTGGAAGTTGGGATGATCATCTGCATCTAGCAGAGTTCTTCTATAACAACAGCTACCATTCAAGTATTGGTATGCCACCATTCAAGATGTTATATGGAAGACGTTGTAGAACTCCGGTATGTTGGGGAGAGATTGGTCAAAAGGAGTTGGGGAGTTTGGAAGTTGTTCAAGAAAATTCTTCAAAGTTTGATCAGATTAAGGCAAGAATGAAAGCTGCTCAAGACAGACAGAAGTCGTATGCTGATAGGCGGCGATGACCGATTGAGTTTAATGTTGGTGACAATGTGATGCTCAAGGTCTCGCCTTGGAAAGGAATTATTCGTTTTAGGAAGAGGGGAAAGTTGAGTCCGAGGTACATTGGACCGTTCAAGATTTTAGATCGAGTGGGTGAAGTGGCTTACAAATTAGATTTTCCAGAAGAGTTAGAAGGAATTCACTCAACCTTCCATGTTTCTCATCTGTGAAAATGTCTGGCTGATGACACGTCGCACGTGCCATTAATGGACATTGAGGTTGATGAACAGCTGAACTACATTGAGCAACCAATCGAGATAGTTGATCGCAAGGAGAAGCAGCTTCCTCTAAAGTTATACTACTATTGAAAGTGATATGGAAACATAGCAAAGGATCGGATGCCACTTGGGAAGTTGAAGAAGAGATGCACAAGTTTTATCCAGATTTGTTTTAGTAATAGTTAGGTTTTGGGGACGAAACCTCTTTAAGGAGGGAAGACTTGTAACATCCCGTTTTCTAGTTTCGGATAATAAATGAAAATATGAATTGTTATGAGTTGGGCTAGTGTTGGGTAAAGGGATATGGGTTATGGACTTGGGTTATGAAGGAAAAAAGGAAAGACCATGGGCTAAAGCCCATGATCCATAAATATATAAACCCTTAATCACCCATTTAATTCATTTTACACATATTCCATACACCTCCCAAAACACACACTTAAGCTCTCTCTCTCTAGTCTCTCTCTCTCTAGCCGAAACCACCAAGGAAAACCGATCCCGATCAAAGGTAATGATCGTATGATATTGTATGAGCTTAAACCCGTTAGATATGGTCATGAAACGACGAGCCGACACCGTTAAACCGTTAAGTCACGAGATTCGGATGGAATCGGGTATAATCCGAACCTAAGATGAGCTTAGGGATCACCCTAGCTCAGATCTGGATCGAACGGGACGAAAAACGGTGAAAAACGAGTTAAAACTCGTTTTTCCGGCGAATCCGCGGTTTTCCGGCAATGGCACCGGAAAGGCGGTGCCGGAAAAGTTAATACGAGGTAAAAGATGTCAGGGAATGTTCTGATATTCCATGACCTAACCCTAATTCGCTAATGGAAATTTAACGAATTAGAGGTAATTCGTTAACGGGGAGTTAACGAATTAGAAGCATTTCGTCAAGCGATTCGTTGAGGATAAAATAACGAACTAGCTTCTGATTCGCCATGACCATTCGTTAAGGAGATAACAAATTAGAATATCCAATTCGTTACGAGGATTGATTCGTTATGTGGGCTAATTCGTCGAAAGGACCGGTTCGTTAAAAGGTCCAATTCGTTTAATAACCAGTTCGTTAAAGGGGTCAATTCATTACAGGAACCAGTTCGCTATGATGAGTCAATTCGTTAGGAATAAGTAACGAACTATAAGTTTAACATAATGATAGAACAGTCCCTGGACTTAGATAAAGAATGATTTAATTACAAAGAAGCCCTTGGACTTTTGAGTTAGCAAATTAGATAACGATTCAAAATTCAAAATTTTTTCCAGCCAGGGGCTCTGCCCCTTGGACCCTGCTAGGAGCTGCCGCCCCTAGACCCGCTGCTAGGGGCGCTGCCTCCGGACCCCCGTTCGTTGAGGGTTATAATTGGACTAGAAATACGATATGGATAGTGATAGTAATTAATATGTGTAATTGTTATATAGTTAGTCGTGCACAGCTAAAGAGGGGAATAACCGTAAACGGTGAACGCAACCGCATTGAGGTGAGTTTCTAGCCCCACTTCCTTGTTATGTTCGGGGCTGTGTGCATACTCGGCGTGATAGTTAATACACTTACCTTAAGTGGTAAGTGTGTGCCCTGTATGATTTATGATGATTGCTTGACGGTGCGTGAACGATCTTCGGATATTGCATGTACCGCCAGGTCGTAGTTAAAGATATGAATGGTATATATGACGTATGTATGAAGTATATTTATGTATGAATGATGTATGTATGACGTATGTATGATGTATGAATGATGTATGTATTAATAGTACGTGAACGATCTTCGGATATTGCATGTATTGTTAAGGGAAGTATGTAATGACAGGTAAGGTACAATTGCACGGAACAAAGGGACCAGACCCTAATAATATCTGTGAGGATAGGGACCAGACCCTTCTAATATCTGTGAGGATAGGGACCAGACCCTAATAATATATGTGATGTTGGGACCAGACCTTTATAATATCTGTGATGTTGGGAACCAGACCCTTATAATATCTGTGAGGTTATAGGGCGGAAGACTCTTTAAATAGGGTGGATAGTTATGTATGAAAAGTAGGAATGAATAATGTACACCCCTTCGGGCATGTGTGCAAGTATGTGAAACGATTGTATGTTGTATGATTAACTATAACTCACTCAGCGTAGCTGACTTTTAGTATGCACGCATGTTAGTAGAATGAGGCAGCTCGCTTGATGAAGACACATGGCATGGATTTGAAGATACTGGCATCTCAAGGAAATGTTATGATGTTTTAAAGACTATGTTTTGATTTTAAATAACTATGAATGTTTGTTAAGACACGAAGTGATGGTTATGTAATATATGGTTTGAATGTTTTTAATATTCCGCGAATGTTTTTATTAACTCTGATATTTAGAACTATGTTAATGAGTAAATCCAACGTCCAAAGTAGGGCACTGGTAACGGGGCCTTAAATTGGTCTTCACCATCGAATTCTCCAAATTCTTCAAGCTTTTCAAGATAGTTGACTTTTCAAAGTTTAAGTTTTAATCGTTTGACCCGTGTTCTAGCTCTATCTATTGTGAATTCGGGTAAGTAGTGTAAATGAAAATCCTTTGTATCATCATAATAAATTAAAGACCTCTATCAATTTCATGAATCAAAAGAGTTTTGATGGTTAATTGTAAACTGACCCGTTTAGGATTTTTAACGACTAAAAATAGTATTTTCTCAATTAAACCATGTTCAGGTCAAAATTATCTTTTGCTCCAGACGAGTTTTGTATTTGTTATTAAATTCCACATCTAAGGGTGTCGGACTCGACTTCTCAGTTCTGATCCGACTTAGATCGATTAAAACACTCATTTAACTTATTTTAATCATATCTTTTGAAGCGTAAGGCCGTTTGACGTGATTCCAACGGCTAAATGTTTGTTTTAATTAATATTATCTACTGTAATTTTGTAGGAAATTTTGGTTGATTTTGGATCAACAACTATTTTATTAATATTTTATTATCTCTCAATCGTTTCAATTGCTAAGGTGTGTTAATCACTACCCCCTTTTTCTATCTTTCTCTTTGGGGCAGTACGCGTTCCAAAACACATTTATTTACATCAAATCTCAATTTGAATCACAAATCACGTATTGCTTATTGTGTTGTATGCAAATTGATTTTGACGTGCAATGTGTATTAATTGTTTAAATTAGCGCATTTAGAGAGGTCCATCACAATTTATCTCATTAAGTATGATCATACACCGTCTTGGTAGCTAAAGCCTGATTCTCTAGGCAATCGTAAACCGACACCATTATTTTTATTTATTATGTCTTAGTAGCCAAAGACCGATTCGCTAGGCAAGGGTCAAACGACACCTACTTGTTACATCAATTGTATTACTCACATTAACGCATATGGTTTGTGTGTTTTATTAATAATATATATCAAATTTGGTGGTTATCTCACTAAAAATATTGTTGACAAACTATATTATTGTTTACACATATTGCAGGTGTTATATTGGATGATTGATAGTTGACGAAAACATTTAGTTATCAGACTTTAGGTTACTAAATAAAATGAGTTAATTGTATTGTTTTTTATATAATCATGTGTTGTAATTTCTTTGGATGATGCGTGTATTTGATTTGACTTTTAATAAAGTAATGTTAGATATTGTCATCAATTAATGTATGATAGTGTCTTGTGGGCTGTGAACCAAGAGTTCACACCCGACATTCTGCCGTAGGTTAGGATGTGACAGATTGGTGTCAGATCCGAAGGCTATTAGATAGGGCATTAGAAATTGCCTAGTAGCATGCTTAGGACCCTATATGTGCTTATGTGCGGCCTTATATGTTTATTTAAATGGTTTAATATTTATTTATTTTATTATTTAATCATGTACACGCATACACAAACTCCGAGGCTATTCCTCACTCTCAAAATATTTTGTGTCATAAATTTTAATAAAAACCCTAGATTGTTATTATTCTTTCATTTATGGGAAATTCCTTAAGAATTCCCTTATATGACCGGAACTTGAAGTGGTCAACGTAAATGACGGTTACCATCCTTAAATTACCAAACCGAATTCATGGTGATTTCATAGATAAATTAGAATTTCCAAATTATTTAATTATTATTGTTTTTAAATATTTAGTTGGGTATCCATGGATACTCCAACTATTTATTTTCTCAACCCATTTTTATTATGATATTTTGCTGGAGCGTTACCATCTGTGGTGGTTTACGAGATAATCCAACTACACATATTTGATTTCGTTAATTCGTTATTTAGTTAAATCGGTAAAAATGTCATGGAAAGCTCATGGGTTGTCCAAAATCAATTGTTTTGATAATTTGTTAATTTGTTGGGGCATTTAAAATGAACAAAGTATTCTTTATGTTAAATTAATCATTTTATTATTATTTTTCATTTATTTTGGGATGAATATGCAATTTTGGGATGAATATGTGGTGAGTGTATTCCAATAAACTTAACGAAATTTTATCAAAAATCATTTTAGTCCACTTGGTTGCGTTTGTTGTACTTGGTATGGCTAGACCTGGGTGCGAAACCCATGGTGTATGGTTTATTATTATTTTTATTTGGATGAAAATCTTTTAACAGACCAAGGGTCCAAATTGCATGCATTTAAAACCACATGGTTGCAAATTGAAGGGTATAATGGTCTTTTGCAGAAAAATAAACTGTGGGTTCATGGCGGGGTCCCGATTTCAAAACAAGGATCACCACAGGGGCCTTATTTGCGAAATGGTCAACACAGGGTTGAAAGTTGGGTTTTGGGTTTCACTACAGGAACCATAAATGCAATTAACTCAATCTATAATTACATTAAAAATACAATCATTTTTTCTCCTTTTTAATTAAATAATATATTTGTATATGGTTAGTTCAAATAAGAAGTACCTTTCCTATAAAGGTTAGGAAGGAGGGTATTTCGATTATCTTCACATTATTAAAAAAAAAGGAAATTTCCAAAATAGTCTAGTTTGACCATGTTGATGCATGATGTCAGTAGTTCAGTATCTTGTGTTTTGTCTGTGTCTATAATCGTTTAGTCTTGTTTGTTTCGTGTCGAATACTGTTGAGTTTGTATGTTCACTGATTTGTTTGAGCGAACTTAGGGAGTAGCGAAGTTAGACAACTTCGCCTAGCATGTTAGGCGAAGTTGTCGAGGTATATATAAACCTCAACTTCGGGTTTTAAAATAGTTTTTTACGGAACGAGTTATTTGGTGATTTGAGGATCACGTGTTGGCGTTTGGCAATATATCAAGTTTACAAGTATTATTCTGTTTTTTTGTTTTACCGACTAAAACGTATTACTTTTCTTGCACTCGTATCGTATTACGTGGAGATTCCGCACCCTCGTGTTACGAGATACCCCTGTGTAGATCCGGCTGGGAGCCTACAATTGGTATCAGAGCGTTTTGCTCGTGATTGTGTGGTTCGGGATTATCACACGGGTGTTAAGATCGTTCCGTTTGACTATTCGCGGAACGAGTTTACGTTGAAATACCTTGTTTTTGTGTCTTGCCTATCTTCCCTCATCAAATATACCTCCAAATCACCCTCGCGTCCCTCGCAATCAACCCAACTAAAATCTGTAAAACCCGACGTTCATCAAGCGAAGTTGTCGTAACAAAAAGTAGGGTTTAAGCGAACTTATAGGATTTGGCGAAGTTGTTACTAGCGAACTTAACAAGCTAGCGAAGTTGTTCAGTGAAATTAAGCCCTAGCGAAGTTAAACCTCAGCGAAGTTATACTACAGCGAAGTTATACTACAGCGAAGTTAGACTAAAGAGCGAAGTTAGTATAACTTCTAACTTCGCTATAGCTGTTTCACAGAACTTTGTTTTTTGTTTCTTGAATCTCTATTTTTCAACAATGACTTCGATAAACATCATAGAACTAGTAAAAATGGAGGTTGAAGCTGGTTCTGCAACTAATGCTCCAAAACTACTGAAGGGTACTGATTTTGTCGCATGGAAAGATCGGTTTGAACAATATGTGAAGTATCTAGATGCTAAGATGTGGGTTTGCATTCAAGACGGGTACATTCCACCAACATCCATGTTTGAAGGTCGTGAACAGATTAAGAAGTACAGTAAGATGGAAGCGGACGAAAAGAAAATGTATGAGGCAGAGAGTAAAGCTCATGCAGCTATAACAATGGCTCTTCCACAAGAGATTCTTCATACCTTCAAGAAATACAAAACTGCTAGAGAGCTATGGGAAGCACTAGAAAATAGATATGAATGTAATGTGGGGATACGTACTTCCAAGACAAAGCTGCTAAAAACCCAATTCTCTGTATTCAAGTATTTGAAAAATGAATCAATTGATGATATCATCACACGATATTATCATTTGATGACCGAACTAAATAATTACTCCATTGAATACAAGGAAGAAGAGGTAGTAGAGAAACTTCTTGATGCTCTCCCACCGAAATGGGAAATGTACAAGGTTCTGATGAGAGAAGATAAAGATTTTGACAAGATTGATTTGGAAACAGTGTTCAATAAGTTACGAAATTTTGAACTTAACATGGTTCGAAAGGAGACACCAACTGATCAGGTTCAGGATCCGGGAATGTATGGTGCGAAAGTCACTCCAAGCTCAAGTTCAAAATCAGAATCCACTGCCTACTACTCAAAGGGGGAATCAAACTCCGCTCCAGAAGGTCATGTGACCCTCAATATGGATGGTGACATATGTTTCGTAGCAGGTGGCAGTACTCCCTCAAAACCTCAGACTACAACTGGTAATTGCTCAACCAATGCTTCGAACAAGAACTACTCACAGATGCCTATGAGTGTGAAATCAGCTGAACAACAGTTTTCCCTCTATGCATCTTTCATTGCATCTTATGAGAACTATATCAAAGGTAAAATAGTCGACCCTGCAACTTTGGATGAAGACTATGATCAGATCGATGCTGATGATTTGGAAGAGATGGATCTGCATTGGCAGATGGCTATGATAGTAAGAAGGGTAAAAAGATTCATGAAGAAAACGGGTAGAAAGTTCGTTGGAGAAAGACCAGGATTTGATAAATCAAAGGTTCGATGTTACAACTGTCAACAAAATGGTCACTTTGCTAAGGAATTTACAAATGGGAAAGTCGAACGAAGTCAGAACAAGCCTGCACAACAGAATGGGGGTGGTAGTGAAAATAGGGCTATGGTATCTCAATAGAACGGTGGATACAACTAGAATATACAAGTTGAGGAGATGTTCGAACATGCAAATCTGGTAAACATTGAAAGTGGAGGAAGTGAGAGGGAGACGGGAGAAGATCAGGCATACATGGCAGAAGTGAACGATCAGCTCACTGAGGTAGGTTCTGAACTTCATTGTGGACAATGTGAAAATCTATCTAAACAATTAAAAACATTAACTGATCAGTTTGTTAGTTTGGATACTCAATTTAAAAACCTGAAAGAAGAACATCACTATTCTAAAACTAAAGAAAATAGTTACTCGGTAAAAATAAAAGCTAGTGAAAAGGATATCAGAAGTCTTAAAGCCAATCTAGCTGAAAAAATACAAGTAATTGATCTTAGTTATGAAGTGTTAGAAGAAAAGACCAAACTAATTGCTGAAAAAGATAAACAGATAGCTGATTAACAGGTAAAAGTGGTGGAACTGAACAGAAAAATTGAACAATTTAGAAATTCTTCGGCAATGCTAGATCATAGCATAAGTGTTCAACGTTCCTCGGTTAACAAAGGGGGAATTGGATTTTCTAAAGTTCCACCACTGTACAACAATAACTATACTTATGATCCTAGTGATCAACAATCTACGAATGTTGAGATTAGTCAGACAGTTCCAATCAAAATATCTACTAAAGAAACTGAAGTTAATAAGAGCGAAACGAGTAAGTCAAGTTCTAATGTTACGAGTTCTGTCCCTAGCTCTGTCTCATCAAATTCGGACAAGTCATCTGAATTGGGTGAGATAAAAAAAGAGGTTGTGTTACTATAACGAGGGGAGGACTATAAGTTTGATGAAAAGAAATCTTCTCTAAATCCGTTCGTCCCACCATATGTGAGACAAACGGATAGTAACGCTACCTCAACATCTGCAACAACTTCTGAGATGAAAGTTCAACAAAAACAGAAGAATAGAAGTTGTTTTAGATGCAACAGGATAGGACATCTTGTCGTTTACTGTCCTCTGAAACAGAGAAAAGCTAGAAATATGAGGCCTACTAAAACTAAGTATAAAACGAGTACTAACGGTGATGCTGGTAAAAACACTAACATACCAAATTACAATCAATGGTTTAAACCAAGATTTCAAAGAAATCAGTCTCGTTTTCTCCCAGTAAATTACCAAAACAATAATTATAGTCCAATTAACTCACGAAGGTTGGATGGTCTCATAGCCATTCATCTAGAAATTTATCCTATAGAACTAATAGAAACTTTCCTCAAACTGACTTTGGGCAACCAAGGTACTGGATGCCGGATAACAGGTTTACCCAACCCAAGACTAGAAGGTCTTGGGTCCCCAGATTTTAATCTATTTCTTTAATTGTGCAGGAACAGTCAAACAGGGCTGTAAACAATATGTGGGTTGTTGACAGTGGCTGTTCCAGGCACATGACTGGTAACAAGAAATTGTTACGTGACTGGAAGTCTGTTCAAGGAGGAAGAGTAAGTTTCGCTGGAGAAAGTGGGGGAAGAATTAGTGGTATTGGGACCGTGACAAATGGGAGAATAAAGTTGGAAAAGGTGAATTTTGTAGAAGAGTTGAAGCATAACTTGTTGAGTGTTTCTCAGATCTGTGATAAAGAACACACTGTTCATTTCACTAAAGATGAGGCACTCGTGTTTTATCCTGGTTTCAAGATACCAGAGACATGGGTTGTAATGAGAGCTACAAGAGAGAGTAACACGTATGTGATGGATATGAGATCAACCGAGATGACAACAGAAGAATCATGCCTTCTGTCAAAAGCAACTGAATCTGAGTCAGATGTGGCACCGAAGAATGGGTCATATACATCTTCGTAAGATGAACTACATAGTCAAGAATGGGTTGGTGATAGGGGTTCCTTTGAAGAACTTTAATTTTGAAGACCAATGTGTATCGTGCAAGAAAGGAAAACAGCACAAGAAGCCTCATCACTCCAAGAAAGTTAACTCAACTGTCAGCACCTTGGACCTACTTCACATGGATCTCTTTGGTCCTGTGAATGTAAAGTGTCTAGGAGGAACTTCATATTGTCTGGTGGTAATCGATGATTACTCTCGATACTCTTGGGTCTATTTTCTGAAGGCAAAAGATGAGACAGTTCAGTTGGTAATTAACTTGATTACCAGGGTTGAGAATATTGTTGGAAGAAAGGTTAAGTACATCAGGAGTGATAATGGTACAGAGTTCAAGAACTATCAGATGGAGATGTTCTGCTTACAGAAAGGGATAGAGCATCAGTACAACGCCCCATATACTCCGCAACAAAATGGAGTAGCTGAGAGGAAGAATAGAACGCTAATCGAAGGCGCCAGGACCATGTTGGCAGATGCTAAACTTCCTGTGGTGTTCTGGGCTGAGGCTGTTGCTACAGCCTGTTATATCATTAATCGTGTTTTAACTATTAAAAGATTAAATAAAACATGTTATGAACTTATGCATGGTAGAAGCCAAACTTGAAGGGTCTCGAACCTTTCGGGTCCCCATGTTCGATATTAAAGTCTAACTCTAAATTTGGTGAGAAAGCCAACGAAGGTAACTTAGTCGGCTATGTTGTTGGGACACCCAACAGAAGAGTCTTTAATCTATCGAACAACAAGGTTGAGGTGGTCTGTAACACTGACATTACTAGTTACAAATCACCAAAGCTTAGCATGGGACCAGTAGAGGCTTTCGACTATGATAAGCTTTTCAAATCTTTTAATGTGCCCTACTTGGATTTTGCAGACATTGATGAGAAAATAGCCTCGCAGATACTGTATGACGACGAGAAGACCATTGTGCAACGTCCACAATATGATGAAAATCAACCAACCTCGTCCAATGCGGTTGAATCTCCTGCTGTCTCGAATGATGATGAGTTCTACAATCCATTTCACACTCAACCTCAGACTCACACTGATGAACTTTCTTCAAATCTTGAGAATGATATGGAAGTTGGTCCGATTCAGACTACTAGAGTTCACAAGAATCATCCTTTGGAGAATGTGATCGGTAATCCTTCTGACGGTGTTCGTACAAGAAGTTTGGATGAACACACATGCGTTTACGCAGGCATTAAAGAAACGGGTATAATAAATGAATGCTTGTACACCTGCTTCATTAGCCAGATTGAACCAAAGAATTATCAAATGGCACTGAAGGATAGCTCGTGGCTTGAAGCCATGCAGGAAGAACTGGCACAGTTTGAGAAGATGGAAGTGTGGAAATTAGTTGAGAAACCGCAAGAAGTAACTGCTATCGGTACAAAATGGGTATTTAAATGTAAGAGAGATGAGAAGGGGATAATCATACGGAACAAAGCAAGATTGGTAGTGAAAGGGTTTAATCAGCAGGAAGGGGTCGATTACAATGAAGTGTTTGCTCCTGTAGCGAGATTGGACGCAATCCGACTGTTTTTGGCGTATGCTGCACACAAAGAGATGAAAGTGTTCCAGTTAGATGTGAAAAGCACATTTCTTTATGGTAAAGTCGATGAGGTGGTATATGTTGAACAACCCCCGGGTTTCCCTGACCCAGATTTTCCTGATCATGTGTACAAACTGAGTAAAGCATTATATGGGTTACATTAGGCTCCTCGTGCCTGGTACACAACATTGTCAGACTACTTTCTAGAAAATGGGTTTGAAAGAGGAAAGATTGATAGTACGCTGTTTGTCAGGAGAAAAGGGGGAGAGTTTATTCTCGTTCAGGTTTATGTGGACGACATCATTTTTGCTGCATCAAAAGTCACTATGTGTCAGGAATTTGAAGCGGTCATGAAGAAGAGGTTTGAGATGAGCGCCATGGGCGAATTAACTTTCTTTTTAGGATTGCAGGTAGATCAGAAGAAAGATGGCATGTTTATTCATCAAACGAAATATGCCCATGATGTGCTCAAACGCTTCAAGATGGATGATAGTACCCCATTTGACACTCCAATATGCGTTAACCACAAACTGGGTGTTGATTCCGACAGTGATGATGATGTGGATCCCACTCAATATCGGGCAATCATAGGTTCTTTAATGTATTTAACAGCATCTAGACCTGACATTATGTTTGCAGTTTGTCTTTGTGCTCGTTTTCAGGCAAACCCGAAGGAATCTCACATGAAGGGAGTGAAGAGAATCTTGCGGTATCTCAAAGGCAAGCCTAAGTTGGGTTTATGGTACACGAAAGGGGGAGAATTGGATTTGGTAGCTTACACCGACTCTGACTATGGAGGTTGCAATCAGAACAGGAAGTCAACAACCGGTGGATGTCAGTTTCTCGGAGGAAGATTGGTGTCGTGGCAGTGCAAGAAGCAGACCTTAGTAGCCATTTCTACCTGTGAAGCAGAGTACATGGCAGCATCAAACTATTGCTCCCAGGTTTTATGGATACAACAGCAATTGCGCGATTATGGTCTGAATTTCACTCAAACTCGTATTTGCATTGATAACACTGATGCAATCTCAGTAACTAACAATCCCGTTAAACACAGTAAACCTAAACCTATTGACATTCGTCATCATTTTATACGGGATTGTGCTGAGAAGAAATTAATTGTGCTTGAAAAGGTTGATTCTTTGGATAATTTTGCCGATCTTTTTACTAAAGCGTTTGACCGATCCTATTTTCAAAATCTCGTTGAGCTTAATGGGATGATCAATCCCGAGTAACCTTGTTTTCAGTAAAAAAAAAAAATCACTATCGCTTAAAATTATGTCGGTTGCTTAAGTTTGAAGGACATATCTTCGGATATGTTTGTGTGACAATCGTCAATTTCAGGTTAACTCCGTTAACTCAACTCCGTCAATTCAAACTTAAAGATCACTGAATCTATAACGCACACCTCATTACATTTAAACTAGGGTTTAAATGACGCCTAATACTTACTACATGTGTAGTCTTTCGGGAATTGCACCGAAACGCAAACGAGTTGATGCAAACGATTGGTGAATAAACGAAAAACGTCAAAACAATAATTATGTGATAATTATGTGTTAGACTTATGTGTTATGTGATAACATTGTATAAACGTTAACTCAATGTGCTAGAACTAGTTATTTAAGCTAGAAAAGTAACAATTTAAAGTTGAGGGACTAAAGTGTAACATCTTGTTATTATTAATATTAACCTAGAACCCTAATCTCTTTCTCTCCTCTCCCTCACAATTGACGGCAGCCTACTCCCTCCCCTCTCCTCACAATCGGCTCACACACACACACACATATCTCTTGATTTTTGATCTTGTTTTTCACAATTGAAGCATCCTATATCCGATTCTAGTCATCTTCTACCTTCCTCTTGCTTATTTTTGTGCCTTTGAAGGTATAATTATAAACCCTAGAATCTGGAAATTATATATATGATGTTCATATGACTTGTTTTGATTAGATGATGATTGAAAGATGTATTTATTGTTGAATTGATAACTAGTATTGATGTTATTGCATGTTAATCGTTTGTTTCTTTGATTTTAGTTCAAGCAAAACCCTAATCTTGTATGTGATGTGTAATTGATGTGCATGGATGGTGATATTGGTGTCTAGAATGTTATATGAACGGATTATGGTCCATAGATAGTTAATATGTTGAGTTTGAATGCAAACAGTTTCTGGACAAATTGTGTTGTTGATGTTCAATTGACTGTATCGGGGTGTAAATGTGAAAATTGGTTGAGATTATTGATACTACAGTAAACTAGGATGAGTCTAGTTTCTAAAGAATGTAAATTTGCAATTTTTGGACGTGTAAAAGTTAACCTTTATGATTTTACAAAAACATTGTGCAAAGCTGAGTTGTTAGACCTGCTGTTAGGTTGTTTTGTAAATATTATATCTCATGAACTACGAGACCAATTGGGTTGGTTCCACTTCTGGAAGTTGACTTGTTGAGTTAGGAACCTAACCCAAGTGGTCTTGCATTTGTTGGATTTTTCATTTAACGGGAATTTCAGTTAACTTTCTGTTGCGCATAAATTTGACTGTTGTGAGTTTGCTGTGCTAAATTGATCATTATGAGAAATATATATGGAATAAAATACAACAAAATATGTTCTGGAAACCTAACACATATATGCTTTTGTGATGATTTTTGGTAAATTAATTGAGATGCTATGATCGGTGGAATAGACTAGTTTTACAAGTAGAATTCTGTCATTAAGAAAATAAGTGCGGAAGCGTAAAAACCAAAAGACAAAAGTTGCGTCACGCAGTACGACTTAAAATCCAATGACAACAGTTTAAAATCAGTTTGCATAAACAAAAGCGTTTCAAACAATGCATGATCCTATACCGCGCGCCCGCCTCGGCTACCTGAGAATAACATACTAAAAGTGTCAACACGAGGTTGGTGAGTTCACAAATTTATATAAAATAAAGCGTTTAGCGTTTTGCGTTCAGCGTTTTGCGTTCAGACGTTTTGCGTTACCAGATAGTGTTATGTCAAATATATATCTATAGGTAGCTAGCCTATAAAACAAGTATTACTAAGTGTTCGACACCGAAGCTGACTGTTTATCATTTGCCTTGCCACCAGGTCTATCCCGACCATGGTATGTGTTTAGCCAAGATTACACCCACTCGACCTCCAGTCGAGTTTAGCGTTTGGTGGGGTTTGTCAAACCCCACCAAACTACTCTACAATGACTCGCTATTATCCAATATTAAACGGTTCGATGTGAATGAAGGACTTTAGTTATTGCGTTTGCCACTTAGTCTTTACAAGTGATATATAATTTATACTAACAAAATCTTAAATGCGTTTTCGGAGTATGTTATCTCCCCCAAGTGAAAAGCGTATAAAACAGTTTAAAGGGGTAAGTGAAACTCACTGTTTGCGAAGAATTCCCAAAATAAATCACCAAAGGATGCGCGTCACAGAAAAACTCTCTCTAGCGTTCTAAAACAACAAAGAGATTTTTCTAAGTGTCGGAACTATTATCGAGTCTCTAGACCCGGCACATAATACCTATGCACACAATGTGTTTCGTGTTTCGTTTGTGAATCATGTGAAGCAGTCATTGTTTCAAGATATAGGAGATATCTAGGATTATGTTCTCTACAATACTAGGTGGATGCTACTGTTTTACATGGTGTACGACTACAAAGGCTAGTGAAGATGCTACCGATGGACTAGACTACTTTCATAAAATCTTATACACATGCAAGGTTGCAAAGATCGGTAAGCGAACCCTAGGCGACCGACAGAGGAGTTGAGTGTACTTGGAGCAGTCGGAAAGTACTCGGACAAGGAAATGGCAGGAAGAAACGCTGGACACGGACGTGGTGACATCAACTTGACCGCAGCAGAACTCCAAACTCTGCTGAACGACCATGCGGCCGCTCTAGCCGCACATGTTCAGAATCAAGCTGGATGTCCAGCTGGAACGTGAACTTTCAAGAATTACCTTGACTGCAAGCCCAGTACGTTTAAGGGCACTGAGGGAGCTATAGGTTTCCTGCGTTGGGCTGAGAAGGCCGAATCGGCGTTTGAAATGTGTAATTGCCCCCCTGCCAGTAGGGTCAAATTTGCCACTGGAACACTTGAAGATTCTGCCCTCACTTGGTGGAATTCAAACGTGCAGATCCTTGGGTTGGAACTGGCTAATGCTATGAACTGGGAGGAGTTCAAGAACATGATGCGAGAAGAGTACTGTCCGAGAGAGGAGATTGCAAAGTTGGAGTCAGAGTTTTGGTCATTGAAGATGGTGGGTTCAGAAATCGAAGCCTACACTACCTGTTCTCACGAGTTGGCCGTAATGTGTCCACGGATGGTAGACCCACCGAGTAAGAGGATTGAAATGTATATTGATGGGTTAGCACCGCAAATTCAGGGCATGGTGACGTCTTCCAGACCAGCCACGATTCAACAAGCGATTCGGTTAGCTCACAAACTAACGGATCAAGCAGTGACCCAAGGTGCGTTACCACCTAGGGGTTCAACCACTAAAGCCCGTGACAACCCAAGCACTGACAACAACAGCCACAGCAACCCGAGCAGCGGAAAAAGAAAGTTTGACAACACCAGATCCTCATCCTCGAATCCCCCACAGCAACAACAACACTACCGCAAGCCCGAATTCACTCGGAGCTTCAACAATCAGGGTCACAACCACAATAACAACGGTAGCGGGCAGGGTTTGAGCGGATATGCTGGGAAATATCCGAAGTGCAACAGGTGCAACTATCATCATGCTGGCCCGTGTGACCGTGTCAAGTGTCAGAGATGCGGAAAGATGGGTCACCAGGCAAAGGAATGTAGAGGAGACTTTGCGGCAAAGGGTGATCCTAAACCACCCATGACAACCAAGGGATGCTTTGAGTGTGGACAAGAGGGACATTTTAAGAAAGACTGCCCCAAGCTGAAACAGAACGACAACAATGGAGGTAATGAAAGTGGCAGTGGTGGTGGAAACAATGGTAAAGGAAGAGCTTTTGTTATTGGGTCGGGTCAAGCCCACAATGATCCGTACGTGGTGACTGGTAAGTTCCCTGTGAACGATTGTTTTGCTTCTGTATTGTTTGACACTGGAGCTGATAGGATTTTTGTGTCGAAAGCCTTTAGTCAACTCTTAGACTTAACTCCAACCCCGTTAGATGCTAAATTTCCTGTTGTATTAGCTGACGGTAAGACAATAGTAACGACTCATGTACTTGCGGGATGTAAGTTAAAACTGTCAGGTCATGTTTTTGATATTGACCTTATTCCTTTTACGCTTAGTAGTTTCGATGTCGTGGTCGGCATGGACTGGTTATCCGAGAACCGAGCAGAGATTATATGTCACGACAAGATAGTCCACATTACTACCCCTTCCGGCGAGATCATTTCGATCCGGGGCGAGAGAAGCGGCATGACCACCAGCGTTATCACCCTCATGAAGGCGCATAAGTATCTACGAAAGGGTCATCCGGAAATTTTGGCGCAGATTGTTGAGAAACCCGCGGAGGAGAAGCGAATTGAAGAGATACCGATTGTGCGAGATTTTCCGGAAGTTTTCCCGGAGGATTTGCCTGGACTCCCTCCTATACGACAAGTCAAATTCCAAATCGAGTTGACACCCGGTGCAGCACCCATAGCACGAGCCCCGTATCGGCTCGCACCGGCGGAGCTTCAGGAACTGTCCACCCAGTTGCAAGATTTATTGGATAAAGGTTTTATCCGACCTAGCTCATCGCCATGGGGAGCCTCTGTCTTATTTGTCAGAAAGAAGGACGGGACTTTCCGCATGTGCATCGACTACCGGAAGTTGAACAAGGTGACGGTCAAGAACCGTTATCCTTTACCCCGAATTGACGATCTGTTTGACCAGCTTCAGGGATCGAGTTACTACTCGAAGATCGATCTGCGGTTTGGTTACCATCAACTAAGAGTGCGCGAGGAAGATATTTCAAAGACGGCTTTCAGAACACGGTATGGTCACTACGAGTTTTCGGTTATGCCTTTTGGCCTAATCAACGCACCAGCCGTATTTATGGATCTCATGAATCGAGTATGCAAGGCGTACCTCGACAAGTTTGTGATTGTGTTTATTGATGATATTCTCGTCTACTCCAAGGACAAGGCTGACCATGAGGAACACTTAAGGGTAATTCTAGAACTGTTGAAGAAGAAACAACTGTACGCAAAACTCTCGAAATGCGAATTTTGGCTTCGCGAGGTTCACTTTTTAGGACATGTGATCAACGAGAATGGTATCCATGTCGATCCCGGTAAGGTAGAGGCCATCAAAAACTGGGAAGCACCTAAGACTCCGACTGAGGTGTGGCAATTCCTAGGACTGGCCGGCTACTACCGGCGTTTCATCGAAGGATTTTCAAAGATTGCTCAACCTCTCACCGCTTTGACTCACAAAGGCACTAAGTACAATTGGGGTGACGCGCCAGAATCCACTTTTCAACTGTTGAAAACCAAACTTTGTAGCACCCCTATTCTAGCCCTACCCGAGGGAACAGAGAGTTTTGAGGTACATTGTGACGCATCGATACAAGGTCTCGGTTGTGTGCTGATGCAACTCGAGAAGGTTATAGCCTATGCCTCTCGGCAACTACGCGTTCACGAGAAAAACTACACGACCCATGATTTGGAACTCGGAGCTGTGGTAAGATATGAAGGCATTACTTGTACGGTACCAAGTTTACCATTTACACCGACCACAAGAGTCTCCAACATATATACGATCAGAAGGAGCTGAACATGCGACAACGTCGTTGGGTCGAGCTGCTTAAAGATTATGATTGTGCCGTCAAGTACCACCCTGTCAAGGCCAATGTAGTGGCCGACGCCCTCAGCAGAAACGAAACCGATAAACCCAGGCGAGTGCGAGCATTACAACTCACGATTCATGCCAACTTACCTGACCAGATTCGCGATGCCCAACTCGAAGCTTCGAAAGATGATAATCTTCCATCGGAACTCATGCGGGGCATGAACAAGCAACTTGAAACCAAATCGGACGGGGTCCAATATTTTGAGAACCGAATTTGGGTTCCACGGTACGGAGAGTTGAAAACTCTGGTGATGGACGAAGCACACAAGTCCCGATATTCTATCCATCCTGGCTCAGATAAAATGTATCATGACTTAAAGGCACTTTACTGGTGGCCAAACATGAAAGCCGACATTGCCATCTACGTGAGCAAATGATTAACTTGTGCCAGAGCCAAAATAGAATACCAGAAACCATCCGGTTTGCTGCAACAACCGGAACTTCCAATGTGGAAATGGGAACACATCTCAATGGATTTTATCACGGGTTTACCTAAGACACCGATGGGATGCGATACCATCTGGGTGACCGTTGACCGGTTGACTAAGTCGGCACACTTTTTGGCGATTAAGGAATCGGACAAAATGGAAAGACTGACTCGCGTCTAGATGAAGGAAGTAGTGTCTAGACACGGAGTGCCTGTCTCAATCATTTCTGATCGAGATTCCCGTTTCACTTCGCACTTTTGGAAGTCGCTACAGAGTGCCCTAGGCACACGCCTTGATATGAGCACAGCATACCATCCTCAGACGGATGGGCAAAGTGAACGAACTATTCAGACCTTAGAGGACATGTTGCGTGCATGTGTATTGGATTTCGGAAAAAGTTGGGAACCTCACTTACCTTTGGTATAGTTTTCGTATAATAACAGCTACCACGCAAGTATTAAAGCAGCGCCGTTTGAAGCACTGTACGGACGGAAGTGTCGATCACCTCTCTGCTGGGCAGAGGTGGGTGACAGCCAAATCACTGGTCCAGATTTGGTACTCGAAACTTCGGAAAAGATTGTTCAAATCCGAAATCGCATGGCAGCAGCACGAAATCGCCGAAAGAGTTACGCTGACAAGCGCCGAAAACCTCTCGAATTTCAAGTGAACGATCAAGTGTTACTCAAAGTCTCACCTTGGAAAGGTGTGGTTCGCTTTGGAAAGCGAAACAAACTCAACCCCCGATATGTTGGTCCTTACCGGATAACGGAACGCGTTGGTCCGGTGGCGTACCGGCTGGACTTACCAGCGAAACTCAGCAGTGTACACAACGTTTTTCACGTATCCAATTTGAAGAAATGCCTATCTGATGAAACCCAAGTAGTCCCTTTGGACGAACTGCAAGTTGATGAACAGCTACGCTTCATTGAAGAACCAGTTGAAGTTTTGGATTGGGAAACCAAAACACTCAAGCACAGCAAAATTCCAATCGTTAAGGTTCGTTGGAACTCAAGACGTGGACCGGAGTTCACGTGGGAACGCGAGGATCAATTGATGAAAAAGTATCCTCACCTTTTTGAAGGGCTGACCAAACAACGAAAACCGCGAAACCAGGCAAACCGTCAGAAATCACCGGAGGTTTGAATTAAATTTC